>NC_057806.1:593739393-594039393 GCF_018294505.1 Triticum aestivum | reverse complement strand
TTTCTCATAAACTTTGTATAAACCCAAAATCTTTGATCATCATCAAAGCATACATTCCAACTCCGAGATGCTTACTCCAGTCCTTAGAAGGATTGCTAGAGCTTTGCATACTTATTAGCATCTTTCAGGATTGACAAAACCTTCCGGGTGTATCACATACAACCTTTCCTCAAGAAAATCGTCGAGGAAACAATGTTTTGACATCCTATCTGCAAGATTTCATAAATAATGCAGTAATCGCTAATATAATTCCAACATACTCTTAGCATCGCTACGAGTGAGAAAGTCTCACCGTAGTCAACTCCTTGAACTTGTCGGAAACTTCTTAACGACAAGTCGATCTTTCTTAATGGTGACATTTACCATCATTGTTCGTCTTCCTTTTAAAATCCATCTGTACTCAATAGCCTTACGACCATCGAGCTGTACTGCCAAAGTCTACACTTTGTTTTCATACATGGATCCTCTCTCGGATTTTATGGCCTCGAGCCATTTTGGAATCCAGGCCCACCATCACTTCTCCATAGCTTGTAGGTTCATTGTTGTCTAGCAACATGACTTCCAAGACAGGATTACGTACCACTCTGATGTAGTATGCATCCTTGTCATCCCACGAGGTTTGGTAGTGACTTGATCTGAAGTTTCATGATCACTATCATAAGCTTCCACTTCAATTGGTGTAGGTGCCACAGGAACAACTTCCTGTGCCCTGCCACACACTAGTTGAAGAGACGGTTCAATAACCTCATCAAGTCTCCACCATCCTCCCACTCAATTCTTTCGAGAGAAACTTTTCCTCGAGAAAGGACCCGATTCTAGAAACAATCCCTTATTGCTTTCGGATCTGAGATAGGAGGTATACCCAACTGTTTTGGGTGTCCTATGAAGATGCATTTATCCTCTTTGGGTTCGAGCTTGTCAGCTTGAAACTTTTTTTCACATAAGCGTCGCAGCCCCAAACTTTTAGGAAATGACAGCTTAGGTTTCTCTAAACCATAGTTCATACGGTGTCATATCATCGGAATTACATGGTGCCTTATTTAAAGTGAATGTGGTTGTCTCTAATGCCTAACCCATAAACTATCGTGTTAATTCGATAAGAGACATCATGGTATGCATCATATCCAATAGGGTGCAGTTATGATGTTCGGACACACCATCACACTATGGTGTTCCAGGCTGTATCAGTTGTGAAATAATTTCCACAATGTCTTAATTCTGTGCCAAACTCGTAATTCAGATATTCATCTCTATGATCATATCATAGATCTTCTATCCTCTTGTCACGACGATCTTTCAACTTCACACTGAAATTACTTGAACCTTTCAATAATTCAGACTCGTGATTCATCAAGTAAATATACTCAACATCTACTCAAATCATCTGTGAAGTAAGAACATAACGATATCCACTCCATGCCTCAGCACTCATTGGACTGCACACATCAAAATTTATTACTTCCAACAAGTTGCTTTCTAGTTCCATTTTACTGAAAACAAGGCTTTCAGTCATCTTGCCCATGTGGTATGATTTGCATGTCTCAAGTGATTCAAAATAAAGTGAGTCCAAACGCTCCATTTGCATGGAGTTTCTTCATGCATATACACCAATAGACATGGTTCGCATGTCTCAAACCTTTCAAAAACGAGTGAGCCCAAAGATCCATCAACATGGAGCTTCTTCATGCATTTTATACCGATATGACTTACGTGGCAGTGCCACAAGTAGGTGGTACTATCATTACTATCTTTTGGCATGAACATGTGTATCACTACGATCGAGATTCAATAAACCATTCATTTTAGGCGTAAGACCATTGAACGTATTATTCAAATAAACAAAGTAACCGTTATTCTCCTTAAATGAATAACCGTATTGCGATAGACATAATCCAATCATGTCTATGCTCAATGCAAACACCAATCTCGATGGTAGAGGGAGCGTGCGATGCTTGATCACATCAAGCTTGGGAAAAAGTTCCAACACATATCGCCAGCTCACCTTTAGCTAGTCTCCATTTACTCCGCAGCCTTTTATTTCGAGTTTACTAACACTTAGCAACCGAACCGGTATCTAATCCCCTGGTGCTACTAGGAGTACTAGTAAAGTACACATCAACACAATGTATATCCAATATACTTCTATTGACCTTGCCAGCCTTTTAATCTACCAAGTATCTAGGGTAATTCTGCTCCAGTGGCTATTCCCCTTATTACAAAAGCACTTAGTCTCGGGTTTGGGTTCAACCTTGGGTTTCTTTACCAGAGCAGCAGCTAAATTGCCGTTTCATGAAGTATCCCTTCTCGCCCTTGCCCTTCTTGAAACTGGTGGTTTCACCAACCATCAACAATTGATGCTCCTTCTTGATTTCTACTTTGGTGGTGTCAAACATCGCGAATATCTCAAGGATCATCATATATGTCCCTGATATATTATAGTTCATCACGAAGCTCTAGCAGCTTGGTGGCAATGACTTTGGAGAAACATCACTGTCTCATCTGGAAGATCAACTCCCACTCGATTCAAATGATTGATGTACTAAGACAATCTGAGCACAAGCTCAACAATTGAGCTTTTCTCCCTTAGTTTGCAGGCTAAGAAAATCGTCGGAGGTCTTATACCTCTTGACGTGGGCACGAGCCTGAAATTCCAATTTCAGCCCTCGAAACATCTCATATGTTTCGCGACGTTTCAAAAACCGTCTTCGGTGCCTCAACTCTAAACCGTTTAACTGAACTATCACGTAGTTATCAAAATGTGTATGTCAGATGTTCGCAACATCCACAGACAATGTTCGAGGTTCAGCACACTGAGCGGTGCATTAAGAACATAAGCCTTCTATGAAGCAATGAGGACAATCCTCAGTTTACGGACCTAGTCCGCATAATTGCTACTATCAACTTTCAACTAAATTTTCTCTAGGAACATATCTAAACAGTAGAACTGAAGCGCGAGCTACGACATAATTTGCAAAGATCTTTTGACTATGTTCAGGATAATTAAGTTCATCTTATGACATCCCTCTAGTCATCTAAGTGATTACATGATCTGAGTCAACTAGGCCGTGTCCGATCATCATGTGAGACGGACTAGTCAACATCGGTGAACATCTTCATGTTGATCATATCTACCATACGACTCATGCTCGACCTTTTGGTCTTCTGTGTTCCGAGGCCATGTCTGTACACATGCTAGGCTCGTCAAGTCAACCTAAGTGTTTGCATGTGTAAATCTGTCTTACACCCGTTGTATGTGAACGTCTGAATCAAACACCCGATCATCACGTGGTGCTTTGAAACAACGAACTGTCGCAACGGTGCACAGTTAGGGGGAACACTTTCTTGAAATTTTTATGAGGGATCATCTTATTTACTACCGTCGTTCTAAGTAAACAAGATGTATAAACATGATAAACATCACATGCAATCAAATAATAGTGACATGATATGGCCAATATCATATAGCTCCTTTGATCTCCATCTTGGGGCTCCATGATCATCTTGTCACCGGTATGACACCATGATCTCCATCATCATGATCTCCATCATCGTGTCTCCATGAAGTTGTCACGTCATCTATTACTTCTACTACTACAGCTAACGGTTAGCAATAAAGTAAAGTAATTACATGACGTTGATGTTGACACGCAGGTCATAAATAAATTAAGACAACTCCTATGGCTCCTGCCGGTTGTCATACTCATCGACATGCAAGTCGTGATTCCTATTACAAGAACATGATCAATCTCATACATCACATATATCATTCATCACATCCTTTGGCCATATCACATCACATAGCATACCCTGCAAAAACAAGTTAGACGTCCTCTAATTGTTGTTTGCATGTTTTACGTGGCTGCTATGGGTTTCTAGCAAGAACGTTTCTTACCTACGCAAAACCACAACGTGATATGCCAATTGCTATTTACCCTTCATAAGGACCCTGTTCATCGAATCCGATCCGACTAAAGTGGGAGAGACAGACACCCGCCAGCCACCTAATGCAACTAGTGCATGTCAGTCGGTGGAACCGGTCTCACGTAAGCATACGTGTAAGGTTGGTCCGGGCCGCTCATCCCACGATGCCGCCGAATCAAGATAAGACTAGTAACGGCAAGCATATTGAACAAAATCAACGCCCACTACTTTGTATTCTACTCGTGCATAGAAACTACGCATAGACCTAGCTCATGATGCCACTGTTGGGAAATGTAGCAGAAATTCAAAATTTTCCTACGTGTCACCAAGATCAATCTATGGAGTCATCTAGCAACGAGGGAGGAGTGGATCTACATACCCTTGTAGATCGCGCGCGGAAGCATTCAAGAGAACGGGGGTGATGGAGTCGTACTCGTCGTGATCCAAATCACCGGAGATCCTAGTGCCGAACGGACGGCACCTCCGCGTTCAACACACGTACAGCCCGACGATGTCTCCCATGCCTTGATCCAGCAAGGAGAGAGGAAGAGGTTGAGGAAGACTCCATCCAGCAGCAGCACAACGGCGTGGTGGTGGTGGAGGAGCGTGGCAATCCTGCAGGGCTTCGCCAAGCACCACGGAAGAGGAGAAGTACTTGGGAGAAGGGGAGGGCTGCACCAGAACATTGGTATGGCTGCCCTCCCACCCCCACATATATATAGGGGCAAGGGAGAGAGGGGGGGGGGGCGCAGCCTTGGCCCTTCCTCCAAGGAAGGGTGCGGCCAGGGAGGAGTCCCTCCTCCCCAAGGCACCTAGGAGGTGCCTTCCCCCTTTAGGACTCTTCCTTTCCTTATCTCTTGGCGCATGGGCCTCTTGGGGCTGGTGCCCTTGGCCCATATAGGCCAAGGCGCACACCCCTACAGCCCATGTGGCCCCCCGGGGCAGGTGGCCCCACCCGATGGACCCCTGGGACCCTTTCGATGGTCCCGGTACAATACCGGTGACCCCGAAACTTGTCCGGTGACCAAAACAGGACTTCCCATATATAAATCTTTACCTCCGGACCATTCCGGAACTCCTCGTGACGTCCGGGATCTCATCCGGGACTCCGAACAACATTCGGTAACCACATACAAACTTCCTTTATAACCCTAGCGTCATCAAACCTTAAGTGTGTAGACCCTACGGGTTCGGGAGACATACAGACATGACCGAGACGTTCTCCGGTCAATAACCAACAGAGGGATCTGGATACCCATGTTGGCTCCCACATGTTCCACGATGATCTCATCGGATGAACCACGATGTCAAGGACTTAATCAATCCCGTATACAATTCCCTTTGTCTATCGGTATGATACTTGCCCGAGATTCGATCGTCGGTATCCCGATACCTTGTTCAATCTCGTTACCGGCAAGTTTCTTTACTCTTTCCGTAACACATCATCCCGTGATCAACTCCTTGATCACATTGTGCACATTATGATGATGTCCTACCGAGTGGGCCCAGAGATACCTCTCCGTCACACGGAGTGACAAATCCCAGTCTCGATTCGTGCCAACCCAACAGACACTTTCGGAGATACTTGTAGGATGCGTTTGGTTAGAGTGAGATGCTCGGGTGGTTATGGGTATCCCTATCCAGCTGGCTAGGGATAGCCATATTTTTTGTTTGGTTACAGGGTGATGTCATCCCGTATTTTGTTTGGTTTGAAGGATGAATCATTGTTGGGATAGCCATTTTTCCATACTTTATTATCATAATACTCTTTTTTCATCTTACCTCTTCCATTGATTGTGGCATATGCAACTACAACCACCACGCAGCTCACGCATGCACACCACACACAATGTGTAAACCACGCACACGTCGGCATACACAAAGTACAACATCGGCCCGGCCGCGTATACCGTATACAGACACAGACGGTACAACATCGCCAGCCCGTGTACACAGAAGCCCGCGTACATCAGGTACATGTGTACAACATTAGCCGGACTCGTACACAGAATACAGCAACAGCCACCCGCATACAGCGTACACCACGCCATACACAGCCCATGCACGCAGCTCACTCGCACCATGTACACGAACGCACGTGCGGCTCCCTCACACCACGTACACGTACACACGACGCACATGCACTGATTTCGGCGAGTTCAGTGCCTCAGCAGGAGAAAATGTTTCGTTTGCGCGCGGGTGGATAAGCATCTCCGTGACATTTTCGCGTGCGAGCAGAGCCAGATTTTAGAGGTATATTCCAAGCATATGGCTATCCTTATCCTATCTCATCCCAGTTCATCCACAAACCAAACGGCTGCTATCCAGTAAAAATATGGCTATCCCTATCCCTTGGGTGGCTATCCCGTGAACCAAACGCACCCGTAGTGTACCTTTATAGCCACCCAGTTACGTTGTGACGTTTGGTACACCCAAAGCACTCCTACGGTATCCGGGAGTTGCACAATCTCATGGTCTAAGGAAATGATACTTGACATTAGAAAAGCTTTAGCATACGAACTACACGATCTAGTGCTATGCTTAGGATTGAGTCTTGTCCATCACATCATTCTCCTAATGATGTGATCCCATTATCAACGACATCCAATGTCCATGGTCAAGAAACCGTAACCATCTATTGATCACCGAGCTAGTCAACTAGAGGCTTACTAGGGACATGGTGTTGTCTATGTATCCACACATGTATCTGAGTTTCCTATCAATACAATTCTAGCATGGATAATAAACGATTATCATGAACAAGGAAATATAATAATAACTAATTTATTATTGCCTCTAGGGCATATTTCCAACACATCTATCACTGACCGGTCAAAAAACCAACCTAGACGGACACCTCATACTGACCCTAAATGCCAAGGCTCACTGACACCTCTCATATCCAGCCCAAATCCATAGTGTCTGCCAAAATGACGCTTGGATGCTTCGCGAGGCGCGTCGTTGCTGCCTCGGCGAAGGTGGTGTGGTCCGTCTGGCGTCCGAGTGCCATGGCAGAGGCGCTGCCCGTGCGCCGACTCGAAGGCCATCCGTGGCCCCTCCGCTGAGGGTATGGAGTGGCAGGCCCGCCATGCGAGTCAGAGGTCGCGACAAACATTGGCGAGGCGGAGTTGCACTCTTAACGCCGATACGGGTGGCCGCCATCCCCTGGCGCCGCAACCGCGTTGTGGTGGACATGTCAGGCTCTAACCACGAGGGATCCATCGTCGACCTCACATCGCCCGGCACTGTGCAGGCCATAGGCTCCGACGAGGAAGGGTAGGGCATGGGAGACGGCGGCGCCTCGAGTCCCATGAGCCGATATGTGCCCCATGTCCTACTCTACCTCGTCATTGACTGCACAAACTCTCCGAGGGGCGCAGCCGGCTATAAACTATTTGATACAATGTGGTTTTCATATCTGAATTTAGGTTGAAATGGATTATTTGATATAATGATATGCTCTTCATAAAAATATTCATGTCCATTGTAATGATGCATATGTGTTACCTTCATTTTCAAGAACTGGATCAAACCATTTGCACAAAACCGATCTAAACATCAACACCAATGCACACAATTAATTTAGCTTATCTCATACAAGAAATAAGACAACCAACAAATATCATAAACATGTGTTTCGTCTGATTCAAGGACATACTACAAATCTTTTCGCTAAAGAACTAATATGCCAGTTTCACCAATATCTCTAACATATGATCAAAGTGGCAATAAAAAGAAAATTCCAAAAAAACTAGTTGGAAAAATCCATGTTCAGATCGGTTTTAGATAGGTTCAGACATAGCCGTTTAGTATCTTATACAAAACCTATCTAAATAAAAAGAACTGAATATCGTGCGTAATAATGGTTGTTGAGTTCTTAAAAAATCTCTCACCAAGATGATGACTAAAACATCACTTCACATTACCCGCTGATGAAAGAACCAATGGTTGAATGGTTAAAACGGTGGTGGTGGTACTCTAAGCCCACCAAAGATCAAACCTCGGTCATCGATTTTGAAGCTCCACAATTCCAACCTAGTCTTCAGTAGACATTGTGTGAGTGTATGTTTGTGGTGGTGCAATTGTACGGGTCTACATTATAATAGTTGTTTTTAACACAAACATCCTAAGTGAAAACGTATGATATGCCTTTATTGCTATCCGACGGACCCGACAATGACGCTACACGTGGGCGCCTTCTTGTTGAACGTATTATCTTTGTCCGGATGTTTTAGACCTAATTCGCTATACCTGACGTCTGAACGAAACTTTATCCTGACGTTTATAAAATGGACTTGTCATGAAACTATAGTCGTGTTTCTGTATTTCTTTTGTTTTCGATCTTATATTTATAATGGACGGAGGGAGTATTTAGCTAAAAATATAGTTATGGGAATAAAAAACACATTTAATCGACGGAACATGTTTTTTTAACCTACGTCCGAAACGTTCTTCTGACAGAAGTAGCAGTGAATCACAGCCATCAATGTTTAATCAAACGGTCGTGATGCTAACGGCAATGTGCTCTGTTCTAAGAGCACAGAGTGGATCCGTCTTGACTAGCGACCGAACCAGAGCAAGAGACCGAGACGGGACGCAGCGGAAGATGGCTGCGGCGGCGGCGTGGGACGGCCCAACGGCGGGCGAGCTGAAAGCGGCCGGCGCGGAGGCGATTCCGGGCGGCGTGCGGGTGAAGGGGTGGGTCATCCAGTCCCACAAGGGGCCCATCCTCAACTCCGCATCTGTGAGCCTGTACGAGCCACCCCCAACCTTAAACCCTAACCTTTCTTCCCCCTTTCCATTTGATTAGCGCAGTAGGGATTTGGAAACTCAGATTCTTGGCTTGCTATAGCTTGAACATTATCTGGTACTCAATCATATTCAATCTGCTGGTAGATTTCCTATTTGTCCTGTGTCCCTACTCCTCTTGTTGTGTAATAGTAGTAGAAAGGAATTTTGGTATGGTTTGCTTAGTTGCTGGTCATTCATGGAATTTAAAATTACTTAAGTTTGTTATGCTTATGTTTGTCAGACATGGAAGTTGAATCAGTTGTGTGTTTTACTCTGTTGGTCATCACCAATTAACTGCCGCACTGCAAACTGGAACATGAAATCTGAACCATGGTTCCTCTGTTATCTCCAGCAATGAGCCAGTAATCGATTATTAACAAATAGTACTAGCATACCCGTCATTCTATTGCTGCATGCAGTCAGGCAATATGTATAACATTTCTTACTGGTTTTGATTTATTTGTTCGAAGGAGTGCATTTTGCATTCTTCACTAATATTGGATCTGTCTACTGTTAGTAGATCCTTGGTCTGTAACCATATAAATGGTTGTGTATGAATTAATTGAAACATATATGCAATGTTCTTCTTCAGATTTGAAGATAAACTTCAGACGACACATTTACCTGAGATGGTGTTTGGAGAGAGTTTTGTGTCTATTCAGAATGCTCAAACTGGCGTCAAATTACATTTCAATGCGCTTGATGCTCTCAAGGCATGGAAACAAGAGGCATTGCCACCTGTTCAAGTTCCTGCTGCAGCAAAATGGAAATTCAGAAGGTTCTTCTATACCTGTACTCTGTTACTTACGCATGCTAGGAAGCATTTCTAGTGAAAAGTATTGGATTTCTTTGGGGTACCATTATATGGGAGCATTGCTGTTTGTCTTAAAGGGTCAAGCTTTCGCCACAAGTACCGACACGGTAAAGAAATACATTTAGGATGGTTTACTTTATGTTTTACTGTGGGAAGGTCAGTCGTGCATTACTATAAAAAAATGTCAATAAATACTATAAAAAAGGTCAGCTGTGCATTTCTTATTTAAATCAACGAGTATATGTTCACTCCAGTCTCTGCCAAAAGGGTGATTATGTAGGAAGAACTGTTGTAGAATAATTAACTAGAAATTTAACGTGCTGTGGCTTTATTAGGCAAAGAACCAAGAGAAGCTTCATTCAGTATATGTTTTCTTGCAGTAATCCTGCTGATCAAGTGGTACTTGACTATGACTATACATTCACGACACCATACTGTGGGAGTGATGTGGTTCTGAACCAAGACGCTGTATGGACCTTACCTCTACTCTAATTTCACCTGTTTTGGCTTCATTTGCCTCCTTAGGCTGATTTACTTTTCGTACTGGTAGGTTTCTGACAATCATTATTTCTTTTCCAGACGCAAACAACTTTAGATGAATGTAGCAATTTGTGTTGGGAGGACACTGATGACAGGATCGACCTTGTTGCCCTTTCTGCAAAAGAACCAATTCTTTTCTACGATGAGGTATGGAAACAGATTAAATTGTTCATGATTGCTCTATACATTGGTTTACCCTGACATGACATACTTAGGTTATCTTGTATGAAGATGAGCTAGCTGATAGTGGTATTTCATTCCTTACAGCGCGAGTGGTAAGTTCTCCCTAGTTATCCTTATTTTTAACTGGACTTTTTGTATGGTAACATCAACTTTAGTTTCACATACTTCTTTTTATGGTTAATTCAACATACTTGATATTCTTTGATTGCATGTCTGCAGAGGGTGATGCCAACCGGTTGGTTTCTGCTCTTACGCTTTTGGGTATGATCTACTGCCCTGCATTTTACACGTGATGTGTCTCTAGTAGTAAGAGAATCTATAAGGGCCATGTAATAATTTTTACCTTTCCAGTTTTCCCACAAAGAATGGCAAGAGCTTAGTATTATAATAGTTAAAGTTCTTCAGTGTGTTCACTCTTCTCAAACAAACCGGGTCTAAGATTGACTCTCAGAAAATCTAAAACAAATACCCTTTTGGAGGGGATTAGAATTCTAGAAGCTTAAATTCAAGCATGACACCCACCAAGCTGGCGTGGTTTTGGGCACAATGCCGGCAGGCGGTCTCATGTGCAAATGTTTGAACATTAATAGCTATTTTAAGATCCATTTATACATAAGTCAAAGGAGCCTAACAACTTCTTATTACCCCTGCATATACCACATTCCACAGCTTAGGGTTGATGGTGCGCTGATGAGATTGAGGGATACCCGTTTACATTGTTCTTTTGGAAGTAAGGAAGCAAACCCGGTTGTACTGCGTGAACTTTGCTGGAGAGAAGCAACATTTGCTGCCATGTCTGCGGTATGCTCTCTCTCCCTCTCTCTCTTGAACAAGTACTTTCCTTTGAACAATTTAACTGCAAAATGTTGGAGCGTATTTAATTTTCTTTTCTAATCCATTTTCCACATAATGTAGGAGGGGTATCCTTCCGATTCTGCGGCATACGCAGACCCGAATCTTGTCGCCCGCAAGCTGCCCGTGGTGATGCAGAAGACCCAGAAGCTGAAGATACCCAGTTAACCTGCTAAGACACCTCTACCGTGTGTTCGGTACATCCATGAGTGGTCAACCGTGGTCACAACTCTATTTGCATGTGTTGTAGATGTGAGCTACCGTTGCTTTACCCATTTATCTTGAAGCCCTTGCGACTGGCAAGTAATGGTAGGCCATTGTAGCCCGGGCTGGGCTTGTGAACTTTGACAGATAAGAACGATGCCACTGTCAGTTTCGGCAATCCTCATTCATGACTGAATAAGATGCTTACAGGCTTCAGTTCATTTTTCCATCTTCGCCTATTTACTGAACCGTTAACGCTGCCTTGTCAGTTGTCACGACATCGCCTCGGGTGGAAGGGAACCGCCCGTCGTCGGCCGGCCGGTGCCGTCCCACGCCGTGCCATGGCCCATGGTCACGTGCTCTCCTGCAGCACGGGTTAAATAACAAGCACGAGGTGCTGCCGTGACCCGCCGTGGCATGTTTTGCTTGCGCGCGCGGTAGAGTGCCGGACGCGCCCGTGAAGATCCACCCGTAGTAGTGGCCTCGTGGAAACAGACGTGCGTCCGGTGATCTACTTTTGTGCACCCGTAGTCTCAGGTTGAAACGCGATTGGGGTGTACTACCAGCCAGAGTCCTGCACGGCTGCGCCTCAAATGGAATCCATTCCTGAGTCCTGACCCAACCCAATGGCGCTTATAGGTAAGCAACAAAGAATCAACAACAGAAATGTCGCTCAGTGCCGCACATCTTTGGACTCCTCCTAGTTACGCGATTTTGTATCTGGCATGTGTTGTAAACTGTATGACGGAAATCATAAGAAAGAAAATGGGACAGCATTGTGCATCATTGGAGATCAACCCAACGGCCGGCCCATTCATCTTCCTCCTCCCACCACCGCCATTGGTGCTAGCTGACAGTGTTTGATTGAGTGTGGAGAGACTCGTGAACCCTTTGTAATTGTCTGTGCGTTTAGAATATCCGCCTCACCGTGTGCCCCCCACCTCGACCTCGGAGTGTTGATCCTTCTCCCAAAGAATTGACCATATATAAATAACAAAACCGCATGAAGGACGCGTTTGGTAGGCTGCATATACCTCAGCCAGGCCCGTGCGGGAAGAAAATGGCCTGCTTGGTTACCCGCATTCACTGTTGGGCCTGCATAGCATGAACATTAAAGCACCTCTGGGCCTGCATCTAGAGGAACGCTCAAATCGGCCGTTTTTGTGCAGCCAGGACCGCACGATGCAACCCTAGGCATGTGGGCGTGGGTGGTTGCGGTCCCGAGAAGTCATGTTGTTTCTAGACGGCTCGTCATAAATTATCCTCACCTTCCTTCCTCACCGCTCTCTCTCCTCTTCCCCACTCACACCGGCGGCGGCGACCACCGGGGCTCTAGTGCGAATCGATCCAAGACGGCGACAACCACCGGAGCGACTGTAGACCTCCACCGAAGCGCATCGGCCATGCCGGTAAGTCCTCTTCTTCGTAGATTTACTGCTTTCAACTCGGGCAAGATTCGATTAGAGCACACGATTGAAGAGTTAGGGAGGGGATCGAACACATCCGGGGGGGGGGGAGGATTGACATCATTCGATTCTGCATTGACGGCTACTAGGGTTCATAGGTTATTTTTTGATTACATTGGGGTGGGGATTGGGGTACAAACTGTCTTGTCTAGCCGCGGCGGCCCTGCAGTCGCGTCGAGGGGCGTGTGGGGGGAGGGCATAGCCATCTTCTTTTCTTCCTCATCGTCTTCATCAAGAACAATGGGTCTTGCACGGCCGCCTGACGCGGGCGCCCTGACCACCATTTGCACCTCGTCATTGTCAGCCTTCCGCGACCCGAACGTACTACTCCAGTACGTCGCGACATGCTGGTCTTGAGACGCATTGTGCTTCCTATACTTGGCCCATCTTGCCCGCTGTCCTGCGTCGCCGGAGTCTGCCTGATTCATGGCCCAACGCAGGATGTCCACTTGCGCCCTTGGCTGGGTCCGAAATCAGTGTCTTCAGCTCATCCGGCGTAGCCTTCTTCATCACATCATCGGCCTCCTTGTGCATGCCATCGATGTTGCTGAAGTTCGAGCACACTTCCATGGTGTGCTCGGACTTCTTGCAGTCACCGAGCGAGCACCCAAGGAAGAAGGCCCTCCATCCAATGCCCCAGCGGAAAGGGTTGGGGTTGGGGTTGGAGTTCATGGCAAGGGAGAGGTGGTGAAACAGAGAGTTGGGTGGAAGAGGAGAGGTGGTGAATCAGAGGGGGTTTGAGTGCGCTGCTGGGTTAGTAGGGTGGGTTAATATAGGAGCGTTAGGCCAATATGAATGAGTGTTGACCATTGAACTACGTGCTATTCATAATGCAGATGGATAAGGGCAAGGAGGTCGTGCCACCATTGAAGAAGGGAAAAGAGGTCGTGCCGCCATTGGTGGAAGTGCCGGTGCAGGATCACCCAAGCGCCAAGTGGAGAAACTATGGCCACTACCATCAGGAGTCAGGACCAAACCACTTATGCAAGGTTATCCTTCCTTCAAAGATGGAGAGTCTGCCATTGCCTCTGGACTTCACGAAGCACTTCCCCTCCATCCCTACAGACTTCAAGCTCAGGACGAACACCGACTGTGCAGGGAGGGTGACGGTGAGGGTGATCAACGACAGGGTCACCCTTGATCAGGGTTGGGCCACCTTCGCTGCCGTTCACCAGATCATGATCGGGTACATGCTGACGTTCAAGCTGCCGACCCCCGACACCATGAAGGTGATTGTCTTCAACAACGAGGGCGTGGAGGTGGTCACCAAGTGCAAGGAGCACGACAACGTCTTCGCCGTGACCGCCTGAGCTCTTGTTGCTCGTTCCTTGTTGGTCCTTGGTTTAAGACTTGGGTTTCGTTTAAGACTTATCATACTATGTTCGTTTAAAACTTGTGATGCGGGGTTAAGACTTGTGTTTGTACCTAAGATTGTTCTGTTGCTCCTAGTTTAGTTCTCAGTAGTTCATGTGTGTCTTTGGTAACCTCACCGCATTATGGAGGAGGTTACCACACAACAGTCCTGGGTGTAACCAAACAACCGGACTTGTGGTTCCCCTCAAACAAGTCGGCAATCAAACAACATGCCTTGAGTTTGAGCACATGCAGACTAGAGGGGATACAGGCAACCAAACTAAGTGTAGATGTTGGTTTTTAGCCTACATATGCTTAGTTAGACCCAGTTGAGAAAAGTATGCAAAGTGGAAAGAAATGATGCGGGTAACCAAACGCGTCCGAAAATTCAACGGTGGACATTTCCCTCTTCCGTTTTCTGTTCTTCCATCATCGGCCTGTTTGCAAATACAGAAAAAAATGATCGTTTTTTTTACTCGAAGTCTTCGATTCTAAGTGAAGCTGCCCTTCCCTCGCGTGTCCAGATCGGCGTGAGCCCAAATCCTGAATGTTCGTTCCCTACTTTTTTTTTGATTTGCAGTTATACAAAGAGATATAAATAGTTACTCCATGCAAAACATTCTTGATACAAGCTAAATTACAAATTGCTGGTTTGGTACTACCACGAGCTAGCTACCTAAATAGCTTAGAGCAACTCTAGCAGACACCGCATTTCGTCCCGACCCGCAAAATAATCGTCAAAATACAGGCCGAGGCGGAAAAAACTGTCCGATCAAACCCCGCATCTCACCCCGGTCCGTAAAAAAAATTAAGGGGCACGACAAAATCCCGTGTACTCGCAGGTTTTCACCTCGCTGTCGCGGTGCCCTGCATATAAGCGGTAAGCGGTTGATGGGAGGACATTTCAGCCCGCGCTTTCCCCACCAACCACCTCCCCTCCCCCCCTCGCGTCGCCGCCGGGCCGCCACCCAAGATTCCGGCGAGAGCAGCCGGCAGGAGCTCGCCGAAAGGCCGCTACACGCACGAGGCCTCCCCTCTCCCCCCTTGCGCCGGCGGGCCGCCGGATTTTGCGGATCTGCGGAACTTCATCGCGAGCCGCCGGATTTGGCTTTTCCGGTCGCCGGTGGCTGCGCCAAGCGATGGAGTGGTCGGGGAGCATCTCCCACAGCCCCGGCAAGGGCGCATCGCCGCATGCAGGTACGGGTTCGTCCTCCCGCTGTCGCCGACGGTTTGCGGGCATGGATTCGTCCGGCCGTCCACCAGGCTCGGCACTCGCGCAGTGGCTCTTTGGCTCGCCGATGTCGCTCATACAGTGCGGCGACTGCACGCGGACAGTGCTGCGGCTGCACGCGGACAGTGCTGCGGCTAACCTCGGGCACGCCGAAGCACCCCAGATGGATGTTCTTCAAGTGCGAAAACGACGGGGTACGTGCACTTGCGGTAGCTCATTTTGATAGCTCTTTCTTTGGTTCAATTGCAATAGCTCATTTCTTTGAACATGCTCATTCTTTTGTGTAGGAAGATGAATGCTCATTTTGATTTTTGGAAGACCAATACATTGATTTATTGATAGAAAGAAACTTAATAGATGTTGGTGCACTCCTTAGTAGAATCGAAGGCAATGATGCGGCTGCATGTGCAACTAGAGGGGAAGCAACGCCTACTTCTTTCGAACGAAAGATGAAGAAAGAAGAATGCAAGATCAAGATTCCGCAGATAAACAATGAATGCATGGAGAAGATATTAGTCCAACTTGTGGGAGGAGTTATGGAAGTTGGAAATCTTCTAAAATGCATACTTGTGGTTCTTGTTTTTTTGGTCTTGCTATTCTAGCAAAGATTTGGTGATGTCTTATGTATCCAATGTTGTTGAAAAAGTAAAGAAATACATTATGCTAGATCAAATTAAGGTGTAAATTTAGGGTTTTCGGGTCAGGAGGAGCTGCGCCAGATCAGACCCTGCAAAGCCGGCCCGTAAAAAAGCATATTCCGCGAATATCCCTTTTTACGGGTCCATTATGTGGGGTCTGCAACTGCGGCCGTCCGCGCCGGCTCGCAAAGGCATTTTTCCATGAACTGCAAACACGTTTTGCGGGCCGGTCGGATGCGGGGTCTGCTAGAGTTGCTCTTAGCTAGTTCTTACAAAGGGTCTGTTTAGGACACATCTAGATGTGACATAGTTATGTCACACCTAACCTGATATCCACTATGTTTATAGTCTATTTTTTTTTGTCCCAGCATTTTTTTATTTTTTTGTTGCTGCTTTATTTATGGGAGCTTAGATGTGACATCTTTAGGAAACATCTAGTAGATGTGAATTAGACAAACTGTCTTACATAAACCCTGACACGTACCTGTAATTTACATATGATGATAGCTAGCTTGACTCTGCTCACACAAGGTCACAAGTTTATTTACTACTACTACATCAGCACGCCACCAGTCCATGCATTTTATGATGCCAAGAACGAAGTTGGATCATCAGAGGCTCTGAAGCACGTCGCGCATGGCCGGGCGCGGCCTGCACACGGCCTCGAGAGGCACGGCCTTGGGGATGGTGAGCCCGCCGCCCTCCGTCATGTCCACCTCCGCGCCGTCGACGCGCTCCCAGTCGAAGCACTGCACCAGCGTGGCCAGCACCATGCCGATGGTCCGCAGCGCCAGCGTCTCCCCGGGGCACCGCCGCCGGCCCATCCCGAACGGGATCATGAACCGCCCCTCCGCCTTCCCGTCCTCGAACCGCTCCGGGACGAACTCCAGCGGCCGCTCCCACGCCGCCGGGTCCCGGTGGATGGCGTACGCGTTCACCATCAGCATCGTGCCGCTCGGCACGTTGTAGCCGCCCACCTTGCAGTCCGCGGACGACTGGTGCGGCAGCAGCATCGGCGCCGCCGGGTACAGCCGCAGCGTCTCGCTCACGATGCACTGCAGGTAGGCGAGCCGCGGCACGTCGTCGGCGGTCAACAGCCGGGAGGTCCCCACGGCCACATCAATCTCGGCCTGCGCCTTCCTCAGCGCCGCCGGGTGGTTCAGCAGCAGCGACATCGCCCACTCCGTCGTCGTCGACGTGGTCTCCGTCCCAGCCCCAAACAAATTCTGCAGAGTTCAGTGAGAAAACGAGTGTTATTGATGAGATCGTGACGTGAGTAATTCTGCAGAGAATTCACCGAGTGTTATTGGAAGACTTACCGCACAGAGAGCCGTGATCATAGTATCGGTGTACACCTCCGGCTCCGTCTTCTGCAGAGTGAGCAACACGGCGATCATGCTCTTCTTGTCGCCTTCGGCGCCGCCGTCTTCAAGCCTCCGGCGCTCGGCGTCGATGAGACGCAGCATGAAGGCGTCCCTCCTGCTCACCGCGGCAAGGATCTTGTTCCTCACTCCGAACACGTCGAACCACCGCAGCACTGGCAGGTAGTCCCACAGGTTGGCGGCGCCGATGTGCGGGATGATCTCGTCCACCACCTTCTTGAACTCCTGGGCCTCCACGGACATGTCCGTGTCGGCGTCGGCCTCCGACCGGGTCCCCTTGGTCTGGGCGATGGTCTCCATGAGCACGCTGAGGGAGAGCTCAAAGAGCCTCCGCTTCAGCTCGACCCGCGCGGCGCCGCCGGGGGACGCCACGGAGGCCCGGAAAAGCCGGCGCGCCATGGCGCGCACCTCGCCCTCGATCACGCCCGACATGCAGGCGACGCGGTGCGCAGAGAGCAGCTGCACGGCGGCGACGCGGCGGAGGTTGCGCCAGTGCGGGCCGTAGCTGGACGTGGAGAGCGCGATGCCGTCGAAGGACACGAGCAGCTGCGAGGGGAACTGGGGCCGGTTGGCGAAGATCACGTCGTGCTCCGTGAAGCACTCCCTGGCGCACTCCGCCGAGGAGACGACCACGGCGCGGCGCGAGCCGAGGCGCAGCGAGAAGACCGGGCCGAGGCGCTTGGCGAGGCCGCACAGAGCGGCGTGGAACGGCTTCTCCAGGAGGTGGAGGTGGCCGAGGAATGGGATGGCCCGGGGGCTCGGCGGCAGATGGACGGGGCCCTTGCTGCGCCTGCCATTGCTGACCTTGCCTAGAATGTAGTGGAGCAGGAAGAGGAAGGCGAAGGAGAGGATGGCAATGTATGCCTTCTCCATGGTTTAACTCTGTTATAAGGGGAAGTGATGTGCGTTGATTGGATGTGTGTTGTGTGGCACCATCCTGCACGGCGGCCTATATATTGCGTGGTTCATCTTCATCTAGAAGGCTTAACCTGCATAGGCCATACCTGACGTCCATGGCGATCCATGGATCGTGGAAATGATGAAAGAATTATTGGTTCGTACAGCAATAGGTCGTGGTTTGCCTTGTTGTCCGTGCGGCGCTGGATCGAGATCCCTCTTGCTTCCGGTTGCAAAGGCAAAATTCAAAACTGGAGATTCGCATCCGTACGCATGATTAGTATTTCGAGGCATTTTGCTTTGGAAGCAAGGAACTCTCGAGGGGAGCCATGTCGATGAAAGTAAGCATGTGCACCATGTGCAGATGCAGATGCAGATGCAGCCATTTTTGTTCTTTTTTTTTAATATTGACATGCGATCTGCTTAATATCGAGAAAAATAAAGACGAATACAGACGTAGAACAGTCAGTAAAAAATAAAATTACATTAAAAATCATACTAGTTTTCTCGATTGTACACCTCTCGTTGAAGATTGAAAATTGCACCGAGCCAACAGCAAGAAAAAGCGACACCTGCAAACGCCCTTGTCATACTAAGCTTTGAAGACCGCAATAGTTGCTCGTCCTTGAGACGAGATCTATAAATCGATGAAGCAGCACCCTACGTGGAATATGCATACAATCCATCACCATTAGTTCAGAGGATTGGAGAAACTGGACTAAGCGACAAAACAACATAGAAAAAGATGTCAAAGTCGCCACACTAATAGTCAGCCAAAAGCTCTTCTTGAAAAGACACACGAGCTAGCAAGATCTGAAGGGAACCGACAAATCTAGGGACCAACTCTCATATGCCCATCACTGATGCCGGATGATACATCGTCAAGGTAGGAAGAGACAGAAGAGACATTATTCTAACATGCTATTGTCGCCATCAACTCATCAATGACGCGAGAGAAGCAAAAAAATCTTAAAATAAAAGACACCCCCCCACACACACACACCTCCACACACATACATACACACACACACTCCTCTTGCCGCCGATGAGACTACTGGATGGAGAAGAGGAGGGGGAGTGTGGTGGCGGCGGAAAGATGTGGCGTGTAGGGTTGGGAGGCAAGGGCGGGGGCGGAAGCTCTGTTGCTCATGTGCATAGCCAGCAAACTATGTCCGGGTAGATGCATCCATTCTGTGCACGATGCGTAGATGCAACCATTTTTCTTCGCTTCGTTGCTCGCGTGCGTAGCCAGCAGACTATGTTTGCTTTTTTGCGTGAATTGTTTTGATATATTCATTTTTAATCATGTCAGCACAACAAACACCGGAATTTTTTTATTTAGATCCATAGTCCATCTTACTCGAAACTAAATCAAGGATTTTGAGGATATTTCCCTCGTGGAATAAGATATTGGATCCTCGAGTGATCTCTTTTTCTTGTTGCTTCATAAGAGTGAATCGAAGGAAATATGCCCTAGAGACAATAATAAAGTTGTTATTTATGTTTCCTTATATAATGATAAATGTTTATTATTCATGCTAGAATTGTATTAACCGGAAACTTAGTACATGTGTGAATACATAGACAAACAGAGTGTCACTAGTATGCCTCTACTTGACTAGCTCGTTGAATCAATGATGGTTATGTTTTGTAACCATAGACATGAGTTGTCATTTGATTAACGGGATCACATCATTAGAGAATGATGTGATTGACTTGAACCATCCGTTAGCTTAGCACGATGATCGTTTAGTTTACTGCTATTGCTTTCTCCATGACTTATACATGTTCCTATGACTATGAGATCATGCAACTCTCGAATACCGGAGGAACACTTAGTGTGCTATCAAACGTCGCAACGTAACGGTGTGACTATAAAGATGCTCTACAGGTGTCTCCGATGGTGTTTGTTGAGTTGGCATAGATCGAGATTAGGATTTGTCACTCCGAGTTTTGGAGAGGTATCTTTGGGCCCTCTCGGTAATGCACATCACTATAAGCCTTGCAAGCAATGTGACTAATGAGTTAGTTACAGGATGATGCATTACGGAACGAGTAAAGAGACTTGCCGGTAACGAGATTGAACTAGGTATTGAGATACCGATGATCGAATCTTGGGCAAGTAACATACAGATGACAAAGGGAACAACGTATGTTGTTATGCGGTTTGACCGATAAAGATCTTCGTAGAATATGTGGGAGCCAATATGAACATCCAGGTTCCACTATTGGTTATTGACCGGAGATGTGTCTCGGTCATGTCTACATAGTTCTCGAACCCGTAGGGTCCGCACGCTTAATGTTCGGTGACGATCGGTATTATGAGTTTATGTGTTTTGATGTATCGAAGGTAGTTCGGCGTCCCGGATATGATCACGAACATGAAGAGGAGTCTCGAAATGGTCGAGAATAAAGATTGATATATTGGACGACTATATTCGGACACCGCAAGCATTCCGGGTGATTTCGGAGAAAACCGGAGTGCCGGAGGGTTACCGGAACCCCCCGGGGAAAGATTGGGCCTACATGGGCCATAGGGAAGAGGGGAGGCAACCCACAAGGGGAAGCCGCGCCCCTCCCTATTGGGAGTCTGAATTGGACTAGGGAGGGCCCCCCTTTCCTTCTCCTCTTCCTCTCCTTTCCTTCTTTCCCCTTCTCCTCCTAGTAGGACTAGGAAAGGAGAAATCCTACTCCTACTAGGAGGAAGATTCCTCCTCCCTTGGCACGCCACTAGGGCCGGCCGGCCTCCCCCCTTGCTCCTTTCTATATGGGGGCAGGGGGCACCCTAGAACACACAAGTTGATTGCTTTTAGCCGTGTGCGGTGTGTAGGAGATATGCCCTAGAGGCAATAATAAATGATATTATTTATCTCCAAGTTCATAATTATGCTTATGTTTCATGCTACAACTGCTATGGTTCTCGAGTCTGCAATAACCACGAGGCTCGGAGGAAGACTCATATGCACGTGTTGAATAATAAACGGTAAAATGTATTCCTTGTCTAGCCTCTAAGACTAGCTCAAGTGTTGCATGATGGTTCTGTTTTCCTAATCATGGGCATGTCTATGCTAGCAACTTTGAGGGAACAATGTTAGAAGAACATTAGTGTTGAATCGACCCGAATTGATGTTTTGTTATGAGATACATTCGTCACAAGTTAATAGATAATAACAAAGAGATAGTTAATGTTTGCATAATTCCTTAGACCATGAGAGTATCGAGTTTCTTCATACTTGCTTCATGAACTTTGGGGTTTCTTAAACGTCATCCGTAAATGGGTGGCTAATACGGCGGCTTACGGGTTCATGGAAAAGTGTGTCAAGTAACTTGATAGCTCAAGATTGGGATTTGCTCCTCCGACAATGGAGAGATATCTCTGGGCCCTCTCGGTGTCATGCAGATATGATCTGCACGGGGGTCATGTGTATGACGAAGTTTAGTATGGGGTTCGAGATTTTATTATCCCGTGATTCATACACCCCGCAAAGTTAATCTAGCAACATGAACTATCATACTTGATGCTGAACGTTGGTAGCTGCGGTTTAAGTCAAAATCTTAGAAGCCACGTAAAATAAAATTTTGCGTAAACCGATTAGAGGCGTCTAACTTGGTTTTGCAGGATGTGCATGTGATATGGTATAGCAGTGCTCATACTAATTTGATTATGTATGAGATGACTATATGATGTAATTTGATTAACATGACATGCGTGTCATGATTCGGCATGATGGCTGGAGCCATATGATTGTCACTTTAATGACCTGCGTGTCAACCTTAAGTAATGCACTTATTTTATTAGCTATAGAGATAGCAATATTATCTGTTGCATCGACAAGGTGGTGGCAATCTTTGCGAAGGTAAACACCGATGCGAATGCCGAAGACGAAGAAATGAAAGACTTCTCTGTCAGAAGGGGCTATACCATATCATGCTATTATGAATTGCCTGAGATGTTTATCCCTCTTTGATGCACCCTTCATGATTGCACGGTAGTCGCTTTTTATTAGGGTGATCTCTCACTTCAAAATATCAAAGTAGTTAGTGTTCACCCAAGTGTAGCACCGGATGACGCAAGACCTTCTTGGGAGTGGCCTAGCTAGGCAGGCTCACGAGGAGAGGAGATATCAAGGCAAGGCGAACCTCACGAGGCTCTCTTGACGTGAGCCATGACGATCGACACCAGGCAGGCGCCAGGCGGGCGCCAGCGCGCGCAGCGTCCTTGTTTCCTCTTTGGTGCAAAGGGGGCAAGCGCAGCCGCGGAGTACCGATGCATCAGGCAAAGGTTGCCATTCCGGTGCAACAAGACCAAGACCATGGACTACAAGACAAAGGTTATCGTGGAGCCCAAAGCAGCGTCACCACCAAAGCTTTGTGCAGGCGAAGACTACTTTTGTCAGGATAGCTTGTACTAGCTGTCCCCCTTCAAATTAGCCCGCCATTGTTGGCTCCCTTCCCGCTCGATATTTGGGAAGAGGACCAGGGCCTCTATAAATAGGACTAGCCACCATAGTAGGGAGGGAGAGATCCTGGGAGATCATCAGAGATCGAGTGACACACCACAAGCTCACACGCGCTGGAACACCTCAACCCCAGGAGGTTGTTCTCCCCTTGTATTGTTCATCATGAACCCAAGAGGCAATCCACCACCACCACACTGGAGTAGGGTATTACAACACAACGGTGGCCCGAACCAGTATAAACCCCGTGTCTTTCTGTGTTGTGAGTTCGTCGAGTTCGTCTGCAAGATCTTAGCGAGCTAGAGCATAGATCGGTAGGAGGGGAAGACTTCATGCGCACCCAAGTGTTCAAACCTTAAGGGTTTGCCGGAGCCGCACATCCGACATTTGGCGCGCCAGGTAGGGGGGCGCCGGAGCCTCTTCTCTGTCAATCAGCTCTCCACGTTCACCGGCTATGATGTCTGGCGACCCAAGGGCCAGATCCGACCGCTGGGAAAGATTGGGCCTACATGGGCCATAGGGAATTGGGGAGGCAACCCATAAGGGGCAGCCGCGCCCCTCCCTATAGGGAGTCTGAATTGGACTAGGGAGGGGCCCCCTTTCCTTCTCCTCTTCCTCTCCTTTCCTTCTTTCCCCTTCTCCTCCTAGTAGGACTAGGAAAGGAGAAATCCTACTCCTACTAGGAGGAAGATTCCTCCTCCCTTGGCACGCCACTAGGGTCGGCCGGCCTCCCCCCTTGCTCCTTTCTATACGGGGGCAGGGGGCACCCTAGAACACACAAGTTGATTGCTTTTAGCCGTGTGCGGTGTGTAGGAGATATGCCCTAGAGGCAATAATAAATGATATTATTTATCTCCAAGTTCATAATTATGTTTATATTCCATGCTACAACTGCTATGGTTCTCGAGTCTGCAATAACCACGAGGCTCAGAGGAAGACTCATATGCACGTGTTGAATAATAAACGGTAAGATGTATTCCTTGTCTAGCCTTTAAGACTAGCTCAAGTGTTGCATGATGGTTCTGTTTTCCTAATCATGGGCATGTCTATGCTAGCAACTTTGAGGGCACAATGTTAGAAGAACATTGGTGTTGAATCGACCCAAATTGATGTTTTGTTATGAGATACGTTCGTCACAAGTTAATAGATAATAACAAAGAGATAGTTAATGTTTGCATAATTCCTTAGACCATGAGAGTATCGAGTTTCTTCATACTTGCTTCATGAACTTTGGGGTTTGTTAAACGTCATCCGTAAATGGGTGGCTATTACGGCGGCTTACGGGTTCATGGAAAAGTGTGTCAAGTAACTTGATAGCTCAAGATTGGGATTTGCTCCTCCGACGATGGAGAGATATCTCTGGGCCCTCTCGGTGTTACGGTATCCATCATCGTCTGGCCAGACACTTTGTGATTTGATCACGGGGATGCCAGAACACAGGAACGAGAAAAGAGAACAAAACCGGCAATGAGGTAACTAGCATAGTGGACAAGTTGTTGATCCACAGGGATGCAAGTAAATCTCACCTCGGATATTTGTAACATATCGCGAAGCAACATGAATAGCACACGGCAACTAGAGGTTCACTCGAATATTCATTCGTGTGGGTATAGGGGTCAATATGGGTGTCCACGGCTCCAATGTTGATCATTGATTGGAAAGTGTTCCGGTCATGTCTATGCTTCACCGAACCTATAGGGTCACACGCTTAAGGGTCATCTATCTGCTGAGTACTAGACAGGGAGTCTGAGAGAAATTTACCGAAAAAGTTTCGGAGACAATGGAAGAGTTCCGGAGAGAGAATAGCGAAATAGTTTCGTAAAAACCAAAAAGTTGTTTCGGGACATACCATTAAGTCAAATTGGTTTCGGGACATGCCTGATAATTCTTGGAGGGTGCCAGAATTATTCTGGAAACTTCTGGGAATTTTTCGGGATAAAAATCAAAAATGTTTCGGGGCTGTCGGTACCACTTTGGTTGTTTTTCACAGATGAAATTCACTAATCTGAAATTGTTTCAGAACGAATACAAAATCATTTTAGTGGGTACTGGAATTATTCTAAGTCCCACAGAAATATTTTCGGATTTAATGGATGCGAAAAATTGTCTTCATGAATAGTGAAAACGCATTCTTGTTTGCTTTTCGCAGATAAAAATCACTAAACCGAAATTGTTTCGGAACGTGTTGAAAATTATTTTAGTGGGTACTGGAAATATTCTGAGCCCACATAAATATTTTCAGTTCGAACGGATGCTGAAAAATGTCATCATGAATAGTGAAAGTGCTTTTTGCTTGGCTTCTTGGAGAAGCCACCTTGAGGGCCTTCTGGTATTATCCCCTTGGCTTCTTGGAGAAGCCACCCTTGGGCTTGGCCTATAAATAGGGGTGGAGGGGGCTGCCTAAAGACACATTCTTTCTCACATACAAGTGCCATTGCAATGATTTGGCTTCTCTCTCCCTCCTCGCGAAATAGTTTCGTAGAGCCGAAAGGCTGTTTGGGTTCCGGTGGGAACTAGTTCTGGACGGCGAAGCCCTGCCGGATAGATGACACCGTATGTGTGCAACTCTATAGAGAGATCATAGTTTCGGTCTTAGTTCGAGAGTGTCTCCCGAAGGGCTGTCCGAGTGACCATCCGAGTTTCGAAGGTCCTCCCGAAGGGCTGTCCGTGACACCGTTCAGGGGACTGTCCGACCGCCTCCCGGAGGACTGTCCGAGGGGCAGATGAGGGTATACATCCTCGCGGTTGGGAGGTTGTTAATCCTAGCTGCGGGGATCTGCACCGCCGATCGTCATCGACTCTACTTCCCGCTGCGCTACGAGTCGGTAACGAAAAAGATCAAACCATGTATGCAGTCTCCATAGTGGTCCTGGGCTGGTGCGTAGGTCGGAAATTTTTGTTTTCTGTTGCGATACCCTACTGTGGCATCATGAGCCGTGCTATGCGTAGATGCAAGTTTTGATCTAGAATACACAAAGATGTATGGGTGTTGCACATTATAATTTGTAGTAGATGAGTTCTATTACTGAAAATTATTTGTGCGGGTAGCAGATGAAATTTGTTACCCGATGTTCTTGTTACTTCCCTTGAATTTGCATAAATCCTGATCTTGACGGCATGGTGGAATCTCACAAAGTTCTAGGAATCCGTGATCCTTTCATGCTGCTCCTGAGTATGCTGATTGACAGATCAACGAAGTGCTAACTGTTCTTTGGGTTCCACCATAGTTAAAGAAAGATGGATGTTTCGCAGACGATAGCGCAATGCAGATATGATCTGCATGGGGGTCATGCGTATGACGAAGTTTAGTATGGGGTTCGAGATTTTATTATCTCGTGCTTCATACACCCCACAAAGTTAATCTAGCAACATGAACTATCATACTTGATGCTGAACGTTGGTAGCTGCGGTTTAAGTCAAAATCTTAGAAGCCACGTAAAATAAAATTTTGCGTAAACCGATTAGAGGCGTCTAACTTGGTTTTGCAGGATGTGCATGTGATATGGTATAGCAGTGCTCATACTAATTCGATTATGTATGAGATGACTATATGATGTAATTTGATTAACATGACATGTGTGTCATGATTCGGCATGATGGCTGGAGCCATATGATTGTCACTTTAATGACCTGCATGTCAACCTTAAGTAATGCACTTATTTTATTTGCTATAGAGATAGCAATATTATCTGTTGCATTGACAAGGTGGTGGCAATCTTTGCGAAGGTGAACACCGACGCGAATGCCGAATACGAAGAAATGAAAGACTTCTCTGTCAGAAGGGGCTATACCATATCATGCTATTATGAATTGCCTGAGATGTTTATCCCTATTTGATGCACCCTTCGTGATTGCACGGTAGTCGCTTTTTATTAGGGTGATCTCTCACTTCAAAATATCAAAGTAGTTAGTGTTCACCCAAGTGTAGCACCGGATGACCCAAGACCTTCTCGGGAGTGGCCTAGCTAGGCAGGCTCACGAGGAGCGGAGATATCAAGGCAAGGAAAACCTCACGAGGCTCTCGTGACGTGAGCCATGACGATCGACACCAGGCAGGCGCCAGGCGGGCGCCAGCGCGCGCAGCGTCCTTGTTTCCTCTTTGGTGCAAAGGGGGCAAGTGCAGCCGCGGAGTACTGATGCATCAGGCAAAGGTTGCCATTCCGGTGCAACAAGACCAAGACCACGGACTACAAGACGAAGGTTATCATGGAGCCCAAAGCAGCGTCACCACAAAAGCTTTGTGCAGGCGAAGACTACTTTTGTCAGGATAGCTTGTATTAGCTGTCCCCCTTCAAATTAGCCCGCCATTGTTGGCTCCCTTCCCGCTCGATATTTTGGAAGAGGACCAGGGCCTCTATAAATAGGACTAGCCACCATAGTAGGGAGGGAGAGATCCCGGGAGATCATCAGAGATCGAGTGACACACCACAAGCTCACACGCGCTGGAACACCTCAACCTCGGGAGGCTGTTCTCCCCTTGTATTGTTCATCATGAGCCCAAGAGGCAATCCACCACCACCACACTAGAGTAGGGTATTACACCACAACGGTGGCCCGAACCAGTATAAACCCCGTGTCTTTCTGTGTTGTGAGTTTGTCGAGTTCGTCCGCAAGATCTTAGCGAGCTAGAGCGTAGATCGGTAGGAGGGGAAGACTTCGCGCGCACCCAAGTGTTCAAACCTTAAGGGTTTGCCGGAGCCCCACATCCAACTTTTTGCGCGCCAGGTAGGGGGGCGCCGGAGCCTCTTCTCTGCCAATCAGCTCTCCACGTTCATCGGCTACGATGTCTGGCGACTGAGGGAGTCCTGGATTAGGGGGTCTTTGGACAGCCGGATTATATCCTTTGGCCGGACTGTTGGACTATGAAGATACAAGATTGAAGACTTCGTCTCGTGTCCGGATGGGACTCTACTTGGTGTGGAAGGCAAGCTAGGCAATACGGATATGGATATCTCCTCCTTTGTAACCGACCTTGTGTAACCCTAACCCTCTCCGGTGTTTATATAAACCGAAGGGTTTTAGTCCGTAGGACAACAACAACTACAACATACAATCATACCATAGGCTAGCTTCTAGGGTTTAGCCTCTCCGATCTCGTGGTAGATCTACTCTTGTACTACCCATATCATCAATATTAATCAAGCAGGACGTAGGGTTTTACCTCCATCAAGAGGGCCCGAACCTGGGTAAAACATTGTGTCCCCTGCCTCCTATTACCATCCGCCTTAGACGCACAGTTCGGGACCCCCTACCCGAGATCCGCTGGTTTTGACACCGACATTGGTGCTTTCATTGAGAGTTCCTCTGTGTCGTCGCCGTTAGGCTTGATGGCTCCTACTATCATCAATAGCGATGCAGTCCAGGGTGACACTTTTCTCCCCAGACAGATCTTCGTGTTCGGTAGCTTTGCACTGCGGGCCAATTCGCTTGGCCATCTGGAGCAGATTGAAAGTTACGCGCCTGGCCACCAGGTCAGGTTTGGAAGCTTAAACTACACGGCCGATATCCGTGGAGACTTGATCTTCGACGGATTCGAGCCTCTGCCTTGTGCGTCACGCGGTCATGATGAGTACGATTTAGCTCTACCATCGGATAGTGTTCAAGAGATCGCACAGGCAGCCGCTCGAACCCTCAATTCGTAGCCAGTTTCGCCTTCCGCGGACGGGTGGATGGACCCCGCCGCGGAAGCCTTACCCTTAGCGATGATCGAGCCGAACATCGACCTTACCTTGCACGAGAGTCGTGTTGTTAAACTGCCGGATCCTTCTCTAGCCACGGACTCCGAACCGCCCGCGCCCGTTCCTATCGAATCCGATTGGGCGCCGATCATGGAGTTTACCTCTGCAGATATTTTTTAGCACTCGCCCTTTGGCGACATACTGAACTCATTAAGGTCTCTCTCCTTGTTAGGAGGATCCTGGCCGAACTATGTCCGGTAGGACTGGGATGCGGACGACGAAGAAATTCGCGGCCCACCCACCACCCACTTAGTAGCCACTGTCGATGACTTAACCGACATGCTCGACTTCGACTCCGAAGACATCGACGGTATGGACGACGATGCAGGAGACGAAGAGGAACCACCGCCCATAGGGCACTGGTCAGCCACCTCATCATACGATATATACATGGTGGATACACCCAAAGAAGGCAATGTCGACGAGATAGCGGAGGATGACCCCTCCAAGAAGCAACCCAAGCGCCAACGTCAGCGGCGCCGCTCTAAGTCCCGCCAAAGCAAAAGTGGTGATACTGGCACAGGAGATAATAATACTCTATATAGTGCCGAAGACAACAACAATCCCCTCCAGCAAGATTCAGAGCAGGAGGATGGAGGAGCCAGCCCTCCCAAGAGAGCGGCAGATGGAGAAGAGGAGGATGATAATTACATGCCCCCCTCCGAAGACGAGGCAAGCCTCGGTGATGACGAATTCGCTGTGCCAGAGGATCTCGTCGAACAAGAGCGCTTCAAATGCCAGCTTATAGCCACGGCAAATAGCCTTAAGAAAAAGCAGCAGCAGCTTCAAGCTGATCAGGATCTGCTAGCTGGCAGATGGACTGAAGTCCTCGCGGCCGAGGAAGATAAACTCGAGCGCCCCTCCAAGAGTTACCCATAGTGCAGGTTGCTACCCCGAATGGAGGAAGAAGTGTATGATACGGCTGATCAGCCACCTCGTGGCCGCGATAGAGAGGCATTCCAGCCAAAAACTCAGCCTGCACCCCGACGCCATTCAAATAAAAAGGCATGGGGAGATACGCCAGACCTGCGAGACATATTGGAGGACAAAGCAAAGCATGCAAGATCGATCTACGGATCACGAGGGCCCGCCACTCTACGAGACGATAAACGTCACGCCGGATACAGTAAAAGCAAATCCGGCCGGGCCGAACACAGTGGGCAAGACCCATTCGAGCTGCGTCGTGATATAGCCCAATACAGAGGCGCCGCACACCCCTTATGCTTCACAGACGAAGTAATGGATCATCAAATCCCAGAAGGTTTCAAACCTGTAAATATTGAATCATACGACGGCACAACAGATCCCGCAGTATTGATCAAGGATTTCCTCCTCCACATCCACATGGCCCGCGGTGATGACTTACACGCCATCAAATACCTCCCACTAAAGCTCAAGGGACCAGTGCGGCATTGGCTTAACAGCTTGCCAGCAGAGTCCATCAGTTGTTGGGAAGATCTGGAAGCCGCATTCCTCGACAACTTTCAGGGCACTTATGTGCGGCCACTAGATGCCGATTACTTGAGCCACATAATTCAGCAGCCAGAAGAATCGGCCAGGCAATTCTGGACTTGGTTCCTAACAAAGAAAAATAAAATTGTCGACTGTCCAGATGCAGAGGCCCTAGCGGCTTTCAAACACAACATCCGCGACGAATGGCTAGCCCGACACCTTGGTCAGGAAAAGCCGAAATCTATGGCAGCCCTCACGACACTCATGACCCGCTTTTGTGCGGGAGAAGACAGCTGGCTGGCTCGCAGTAATAACATATCAAAGAACCATGGTACTTCGGATACCAAGGACGGCAATAGCAGGTCACGTCGCAACAAACATAAGCGCCGCATTAATAGCGATAATACCGAGGATATGGCAGTTAATGCCGGATTCAAAGGCTCTAAACCCGGTCAGCGGAAAAAGCCATTCAAACAAAGTACGCCGGGTCCGTCCAGTTTGGACCGTATACTCGATCGCTCGTGTCAAATACACGGCATCCCAGAAAAGCCAGCCAATCACACCAACAGGGATTGTTGGGTGTTCAAGCAGGCCGACAAGTTAATTGCCGAAAACAAGGACAAGGGGCTACATAGCGATGACGAGGAGGAACCCCGGCAGCCACACACCGGAGGACAGAAGAGGTTTCCTCCACAAGTGCGAACGGTGAACATGATATACGCAACCCACATCCCCAAGAGGGAGCGGAAGCGTGCGCTCAGGGACGTATATGCGTTGGAGCCAGTCGCCCCAATGTTCAACCCATGGTCCTCCTATCTGATCACTTTCGATCGCAGGGACCATCCCACTAGTATCCGTCATGGCGGATTCGCCGCACTGGTTCTGGACCCAATCATTGACGGATTTCACCTCACTCGAGTCCTTATGGATGGTGGCAGCAGCCTCAACTTGCTTTATCAGGACACAGTGTGCAAAATGGGTATAGACCCCTCAAGGATCAAACCCACAAAAATGACCTTCAAAGGCATCATTCCAGGCGTAGAGGCCCATTGCACAGGCTCAATTACACTGGAAGTGGTCTTCCGATCCCCGCATAACTTCCAAAGCGAAGAGTTAATCTTTGATATAGTCCCGTTCTGCAGTGGTTATCATGCCCTGCTCGGGCAAACCGCATTTGCAAGATTCAATGCGGTACCGCATTATGCATACCTCAAGCTCAAGATGCCAGAACCTCGCGGGGTTATTACAGTCAATGGAAACACAGAGCGCTCTCTCCGAACAGAGGAGCACACTGCGGCCCTCGCAGCAGAAGTGCAAAACAACCTCTCAAGGCAATCTACCAGTTCGGCATTTCAAGACCCGGACACCTTCAAGCGCACTCGGAGCAATCGGCAAATAGACCGCCTGGCGCGATCTGAGCTCGCGTAGCAATGCGGCCCGCACCCCAGTCCCAGCCAAACGGCGAAGCTCGTGCCACACGTACATAATCACGCATTAAAATTACCATGGGCACAGGTGGGGAGGGGGGCACACTGCGGCACGTCCCAAGACGCGGCTTAAACCACACTAGGGGCTTCCCATTTGGTTATTTTCCTCTTTTTCAGGGCCTTAATCTCTGGAAACCCTGTCCGGCAACACTATTGCCAAACACATGATGCAGCAACCAAGGAGGCAGAAAGCTACGTCACACCACGGAATTCCCAGGTGAATTACAATAACGAGCAAAATATTTGATTTAATACTATTCCTTAGCTTGCCCTTGGAAGGGACATAGTCCCACTCTTTGCTTATCGCAGTATCTGTATCATTTTGCTTTAACGCACCTTTTTGAATAAACAATGCATAACATCACGACTATTATTGCATTCTTGTTATATATATATATATATGTGTGTGTGTGTGTGTGTGTGTGTGTGTGTGTGTGTGTGTGTGTGTGTGTGTTCATTAATGACGCCTTGCAACCGTACACTTTGGTACGGCCAATACACCAGGGGCTTACGTACCCCACAATATGGTGTGAAAAGTCCGAACACTTTCACAAGTGCGGCACCCCGAACTTATAGCATTATATGCATCGGCTCCGAATCATGTCTTTGGTCAAATGTTGGGTTTGCCCGGCTCCTATGTTTTGGTACCTTACGTTCCGCTCTATCAGCTAAGGTAGCGCTAGGAGAACTACTGCGATTGTGCCCCGGTTCTTTCGGGCTTAGCACCTCAGTAGAGAAAGCTAAAACTGACTGTCATGATAAGGCGAGAGACTGGTCGCTGTTCGGCGAGGTTTTCGAGTCCCTAAAGACTTATGCCGCTTAGGGCGAGGGGCCAGCCCTGTCCGGCTTAAAGGCGTGTATCGCGCCCCAAATTCGGCCTTCTGAATACCAGGGGCTTTGCCGAAATTTAAAATTATAGAATTCTATGGCTAAGTGAGAGTGATAAAGCATTATTAGTCCCGTTGCCTTGTTTGTTGTGCTGAGCACCTCCCTCGAAGGACCCAAATATGGTAACAAGAGTGCTCAGGTTTATCCCGAACACCCCAGCACTCGTGGCATGGGGGCAGAAGCCGAGGACTAGCCATCTCTCAGATTGGATAAATGGCCAAACAGAAGGTAATATTTTAAATTCACACAAGAGTTGCATAGCGCATATGAAACAAGTTTTCATCATACAGGATCACACGAGCAAGTTTACTCAAATATTACATTCTTGGAACATTCATCCGCTACAAGACGGGCACCCTTCAGGACACCCTCATAATAAATTTCGGGGGTGCGATGCTCTTCGCCCTGCGGCGGCCCTTCCTTGATCAGCTTCATGACGTCTAGCTTGGCCCACTGCACCTTCACATGGGCGAAAGCACGGCATGCACCTTCGATGCAGACGGACCGCTTGACGACCTCCAGCCGTGGGCAGGCATCCACAAGCTGCCTCACCAGGCCGAAGTAGCTGTTCGGAAGGGCGTCGCCAGGCCACAGCCGGACTATAAGGCCCTTCATGGCCTGTTCGGCCGCCTTGTGCAGCTCGACCAGCTGCTTTAGCTGGTCGCTCAGAGGCATCGGGTGTTCGGTTCCAGTATACTGAGACCAGAACAACTTCTCCATTGAGCTTCCCTCCTCGGCCTGGTAAAACTGTGCGGCATCCGACACGCTGCGAGGCAAATTTGCGAATGCTCCTGGAGAGCTCCGAATTCGGGTAAGTAATTGGTAATTTACTTTCACATGCTTTCTTTGCATATAGAATACCTTACCCGCCGCTATCTTCTTCATTGCGTCGATCTCCTGGAGGGCCTTTTGGGCTTCGGCCTTGGCACTTTTCGCGCTCTCGAGGGCCGCGGCAAGCTCAGACTCTCACGTCTTCGAGTCAAGCTCCAACGTCTCGTGCTTCGTCACGAGAGCCTGGAGCTCTTGCTGCACCTCGCCCACCCGAGCCTCTTGCTTTTCTCGCTCGGTGCGCTCCTTGGCCGCTTTATCTTCGGCCTTGGTTAGCGCTTGCTTCAGGGTCGCCACCTCGGTCGTGGCCTGTGGCAGATATACGATGATCCTGTCATTTTACAATCGCGTCTTTTTTTATATATACATATCTATAGACAGGGTATTACTTACCCTTGTTCTCCTCGAGCTGCCTCTTGGCAAGGCCGAGCTCTTTCTTGGACCCCTCGAGGTCCTGCTTCAGTATGGCAACCTCCACAGTCAGTGCGGCAGACGCCAGCAGCGAGGCCTGCATACGCATTTTTCGGCTTTTCTTTGTGAACACCGAACAAAGCATCAGGGGCTACTGTCTATGCGGTAATATTTTTCCTATATTCTAAAACACTTACCTCAAAGCCTGTTAGAAGGCTGGCACATGCTTCAGTCAATCCGCTCTTGGTGGACTGAACCTTCTGGACCACTGCACTCATATTAGTATGGTGCTCCTCGTCGATGGAAGCGCTGCAAAGTGCTTCCAGAAGATTGTCCGGCGCCTCTGGATGGACAGAGGTCACCGGCACAGGCGTCTTGCCCCTCTTGGAAGGAGGCCGCCTGCCCGAGCCCGGAACCACTGGAGGTTCCGGCGCGGTGTTCGTCTGAGGGCCGAACTCGGAGCTCTCAGGGGCCTTGTCCCGTCGGCTCCCGGAGTCCGGGAGGCCGCCTTGAGGCGCCTCCGGGACTGTCTTCCCTCGACCCGGTGCCTCGTGAGACAGCACCTCGGCGTCGTTCGCAGGATGAGGGGAGGTGGCGGTTGGAACTGGATCGCTATCCATGTCCGACGAGCCCAGGGAGTCGTCCGATGATACATCGATACTGGCTCGTGGCGGCCTGCATAATCATGTTCGGCGTTAGGGAAAGCAGTGCGACAAAGGAATGCTATGAGTTACTCTAGTATCCGGATACTTACGATCCCCCCAGGGGCTTGGCCCTGGGCAACCACTCGTCTTCGTTTTCATCGGCGGCGGTGGAGCTGTCCATAAGGAGAGTCCTTCCCTTCTTGGACCCTTCGCTCCCCCAGTTGGGACGGCCTTCCTTTTCTTGTCTCCCCCGCCTAAAGGGGGAGCATCTTCTTCTTCCTCCTCGTCTTCGGGGGAGGAGTGTGCGCAGAGTTATCGGACGATGAGTCCGATAAAACCTAGCGCCAGGAACTCTTTCGGGTTCCCTTGGCCTTCTTGGTCTTCTCCGGCACCTTGTAAGGAGCCGGAGTCATCATCTCCGTCAGGAGAGCGCCCGCGGTGTCTTCGGGCAAAGGGGCCAGATAGTTGATCTGCCCCGACGTCTCCACCCAGTCCTGTCAAAGGCATGGAAATTAGACCCTGCACATGATTAATCTAGGGGAAATAAATGTCCTACGGGACGTATTGAACTCACCGAACGCGCTAGGCGCTTAGTTCGCGGTCCTCAGTGAGAGAAGGAGGGACCTCGGTGCCCTTGAACAACACCTTCCAGACGTCCTTGTGCATCGTATCAAAGAGCTCGCTCAGAGTATGGTGCCGGGCCGGGTCGAACTCCCACAAGTTAAAATCCCATTGTTGACATGGGAGGATCCGGCGAATGAGCATAACCTGGACTATGTTGACAAGCTTGAGCTTCTTGCTTGCCATACTCCGGATACATTTCTGGAGTCCATCCAGCTCCACCGATGAACCCCACTACAAGCCCTTCTCTTTCCAAGAAGTGAGCCGTGTAGGGAATCCGAATCGAAACTCGGGGGCTGCCGCCCATTTGGCGTCGCGCGGCTCGGTGATGTAGAACCACGCCGATTGCCATCCCTTTATTGTCTCCACGAAGGAGCCTTCAAGCCATATAACGTTGGGCATCTTGCCCACCATGGCTCCGCCGAATTCTTCTTGTTGGCTTCGTACCACATTTGGTTTGATATTGAAGGTCTTTAACCACAGGCCGAAGTGGGGCCGGATGCGGAGGAAAGCCTCACACACAACGATGAACGCCGAAATGTTGAGGACGAAGTTCGGGGCCAGATCATGAAAGTCTAGCCCGTAGTAGAACATGAGACCACGGATGAATGGATGGAGGGGAAACCCCAGTCCGCGGAGGAAGTGGTGGAGGAAAACTACCATCTCATGAGGTTCCGGGGTAGGGACGATCTGCCCCGCAGCGTGCAGCCAATGCGCGATATTCGCGGCTAAGTATCCGGCTCCGCGCAGCTTCTTGATGTCTCCCTCCGTGACGGAGGAGACCATCCACCTGCCTCCCGCTCCCGACATGGTTGGAGAAGGTTGAGGTGGGAGTGCGGACTTGGGCGCTAGAGCTCGAGTGTGCGAAAACGGATGAGCAAAGGAGGAATAAGGCGTGGATGAAAAGGTGAATTCTTATCCCTTTATATGGGCGGACGAAACTAAACGTCCCCACTAGCCTGGTAAAACTCGCTTATCCCCAAGCGCCGTAATCGATGGTGCGGTTGGGTTACCCACGCCCGTATTGATGAGAATCCCGTGATAAGGGGAAACGATCTCTGCTTTGACAAGATGTGTCAAAAAACTGCCTCGCGTTATGTGCGGGGCTAGTTAAAAGAAACTGTTCGAATAATCACTGGGCCATGGCATAATGTCGTGTTGCCAAAACAAGTCAGCAAATTAGATTTGCAAAAATATTATTCTCTCTACGGTGGTATGTGGAACATATTTTGCAGGGTCGGACACTATCCTTGTATTCAAATTCTTCTGTAATGTATTCGGAGAAGGAACCCGCCTTGCAATGCCGAAGACAATACTGCACGCCAGACTCATCATCATTGAACCTGGTTCAGGGGCTACTCAGGGAGTCCTAGATTAGGGGGTCTCTGGACAGCCGGATTATATCCTTTGGCTGGAGTGTTGGACTACGAAGATACAAGATTGAAGACTTCGTCTCGTGTCCGGATGGGACTCTACTTGGCATGGAAGGCAAGCTAGGCAATACGGATATGGATATCTCCTCCTTTGTAACCAACCTTGTGTAACCCTAACCCTCTCCGTTGTCTATATAAACCGGAGGGTTTTAGTCCGTAGGACAACAACAACAACTACAACATACAATCATACCATAGGCTAGCTTCTAGGGTTTAGCCTCTCTGATCTCGTGGTAGATCTACTCTTGTACTACCCATATCATCAATATTAATCAAGCAGGACGTAGGGTTTTACCTCCATCAACAGGGCCCGAACCTGGGTAAAACATCGTGTTCCCTGCCTCCTGTTACCATCCGCCTTAGACGCACAGTTCGAGACCCCCTACCCGAGATCCGCCGGTTTTGACATCGATAGCGACCCAAGGGCCGGATCCGACCGCTGGGCAACCTGGCCGGCCCGAACGGCGCCGCCTGCCCATGAAGATCTCGACCCCGCACCCCAGGCGGCGCAGGCGCCACCAAGCTCCGCCGAGCGTGGACAACGCGGCCAGGCATCATCCACTGTCACCCCGCGGCAAGCACGAGCCATGGTGAGAGCAGCGAGTCACGCCGCAGCAACGACGCCGCACTCACGACGGGAGCAAGCGAACATGCAGGCGGCACTCATAGTGGCAAGGGAGCTGCTGCGATGCAAGCTGATGGAGAGCGGCCAGGACACGCTGCTTGAGCGTGTTGCTGAGCTGCTGGACACAACAGCGTTGGGAGCGCCACCCTTTAGCTATCGACTCCCTCCTAGGCTAATGCAAGGTCGCGCGGTGAGCCTCACCACATCTGCGCGCCGTCGACTATGCCCGGGTGCTTCGCCAACATCAGCACGGCTGGCGGCGTAGGGGGCTCCAACCCCCCCATGCCGCCCTCGACAAGCACGAGCGCAAGCGTCACCCCCATGGTCCCAGCCGGATGCCATATTATCATCCCCAGGACGCCATCATGGGCGGAGCAACATGGAGTGTGGGGCACCACGGCGAGGTGTTTGGGGTGACGGCCCCGGAAGCCTACGTGCCCCGCATGATGGACCAAGGGTACGCACCACAGGACGACATTGGCTCATTCGTTGGAGAAGATTGGGGAGAAGGGGCGCTAGGAGTCGAAGCCTTCCAAGAGCCAGCGGAGAACCACAGCGATCGCGCCGGTGACGGCAACTATAGGGTACCGCTAACCTCTCAGGAACAGGCTTATGCTAACCATGGGCTACAGATGAATCAGGTTGCAGCACCGATCAACGACCCCAGCACGGCGGCACCCGTCTCAACAAAGGAGACACGCTGGGGGCCGTCGAGAGGGAGCCAGGAGTAAGGCCCCTCCCCAAGGCACGCGAAACTAGGGGACACCCGGAGGTAGGCCCTCTGCCGGGGTGGCTTCAACGACCCTTCCTCTGGCAGAGGACCCGTGGTCGCCGAGGGAACCGCTGGCGTCCTCTTTCCCTCCTTTGTGTCGTCCTGGTCTTTGGCTAGCTCAAAGGAGGTCAAGAGTGGCGCAAGGCGGGCCCCTCATCTGGCGATATGAAGCAAGGCCGATACCTGTGAAGAAGGCTCGGTGCCTGTGAAGCTCGCCGCCCATGACACTCTCACGTAATAATGAGTTGGGGCTGTACACGCCCCGGAGTCTCAGGAGCGTCGGCCTCAGGCCGTGGGGCTCCCTCCCACGCCTAGTGGACAACACTTAGCTCCGCGCTGGTGAGAAGACTTGAAGACCCGAAGATAGACTAGGTGCCAGACGCGGCCTTTTGCTTTGGATCTCTCTTTCTATGGCTTTGCTTTCTGATTCTGGACTTAAGTTGAAGCTGAATTTTTATCGTTGCACGCGGGGGTGCCTTTTCTCGTTCGAGCCGTTTTTCGCCTTCTGGATCTTGTTTGGTTTGGGACTCACATCCGTCGCCTCTCCCTCGCAAAGCTCCTCGCGAGCCGGACCGCGCAGAGCATGCGCTAGCACTACACCTGGTGCTCACCCCTTGCCGGGCCCCCTCAAACGGGGCGATAAGCTCCGCAGGATTCTCAGGAACTCGTAGCCGCACGACCCAGCCCTAAGTTGGCACTGACTAAGGTAATCCACGTCGGAAAACTCACCCGCAGCTCCATGAGCTCATGAGGAGACATACCCACATCACATAGGAAAGTAAAAACTGCGGTTTGCTTGCACGAGGGGCTCCCCCTCTCAAAATGCTCTTACAAGTTTTCCAAGGGCCACGCCTGAGTTTTGCGTGCAAAATAAAACAACATGAGAATATGGGATCAGCCAGAGACATCGCTCGCTGCGTCGTCCAGGGACGTGTCGCTCGCATCGTCATCACCTTCGTCGGAATCGTCGCTACCGTCGGTGACGCCCCCATCGCCGTTGTTGACCACATCACCTTCGTCTCCGACGACCACCACCCCATCGTTTTCTGAGGTGAAGGCCCTGACCAACGCGTCGACATGGTCCTCTACCCAACGCGCCAAGTCGCTCCAGACGGCAATGGGCACAAGAGCAATGGCGGCATCAAAGTCGAAGTTGGGGTCGGCCTTCAGAAGGTGGCTGAAGACACGGGAGAAGGCGCACTGAAGCAGGCCACGACCCCTCTCCTCCACAAGCTGCCGAGCTCTGGCAGATTGAGCCTCCAAGCGCGTCACCACCTCGGTGAAGAAGGTCAGGTGCCTGGCATAGTCACTTGAGTGAGGGGTCGGGGCGTTCTCGTCGCAGATATAACCCAGGGCGGTGTTGGCCTTGTTCCGAAGGTCTTGAAGCATAGGAGCATGCTCGCGCTCCAGCGTTCGGCGTTGGAGCACTTCCTCTCTGTTTTGCCGAGCGATGGCCTCGGCGTCGTCAATTTTTCTCCGGATGGAAAGCAGCTCGGCGCGGGCGGAGGCCAGGTCCGCGTACGCTGTAACCAGGGCGACGGTTGTGGCCTCAACACGCTTCTCAGCCTCGTCCAACCTAGGCCTGAGGGCGGCGGCCCTGCCCGCACCCTCCTGTCCGGCGAGCTCCAGCCTCCAGCCGTACCTGCCCTCCAGATCAGCGCAAACCACGGCCACCCGACGATTGATCTCTTCTTCGACTCTGGCCTCGCGGGCCCTGACGGCATCTTTAGCTTGAGCGACTTGACGCTCCCTCGTCTCCAGTCGCTCGAGCTCGAGGCTGCGCTCCACGGCCTCCAGGGCCAGTGTCTCCTCGCGCCGCCGGACCTCCTCTTCCTCCGCAGGTGTCCCCCTCATCGACGCAAGGGCGGCCCCGTGCGCCTCAACTTGCTGCTCAAGGGACGCGTTCCAGGCCTGGAGCTCCCACGCGCGCTCCTCCGCAGCCTCGCGACAGCGATCGGCCTCGTGAGCTTCCTCCAAAGCTTGCGAGCGAGCCTCATTGGCAATCTTCAGGGACACATCAGCCTTCGCGTTCTCGAGGTCATGATGATAATGGCCAAGGTTGATGGCCACTCGCAGCTTGCGCCGCTCCTCCACCAACCGAAGACCTTCAGCCTCAAGACGCGAGTCGACACCAGCAAGCTCTTCACCAAGGCGGTTCATCGCGCCCATCGCCTCCTGGAAGAGCTCGTGGCGAACCATGCTGCGCCCGTGCTCGAACTCGAACGCTCGGCCCACCTCATCCTCTGCCTCGGGGGCTGCGGGTGGAGCATCAAGTGGCGCGCCATCTCCCGGTTGGGGGCTGGGGGCTGGCGTGGCCCCAGGCGGCAGCTGACCCTCGCGAGGGGCCCAAACCGAACAAGGCCCGCTGCTTGAAGGAGGCTCCAGCATCAAGGCCAGCCATCTACCAACCATGACCAAGGAAGGAGCCATTGGCATGCCTACTGTGCTCCGAGCAAGGCCGCAAAGAAAGGACGGCGAAGGCGCAAGCTCGGGGCGCCTTGATGACGGACCAGCTCCCGAGGCTGACCCCACGCCGTGGGCAGCGTCCGAGCTTGAAGCACTAGAGCTTGGCGAGTGTGATGGGACAAGAGGGGGCTGCTTCTCTGGAGATTTCGCGGCCTTAACAGAAGGGGACCTGAGGGGACAATCGTCAGGAAAGGAAGGCATCGCATAGAAGATCACCAAGATAAGGTACTTACTCGTGGACGGCGATGTACTTCCGTCGCTTCAATGGCCCGAAGATATTGCTGCCGCTGGGGGATCCCTTCCTCTTGCGGAGCTCCTCGAAATCCACACAAAGGCGACCGAAGCGCTGGACGTGATGGACGGCACGCGCGGAGCTGAAGAAGAACCAAGAGGGATAGCCTTAGGGGAGCCTGGCTGTGGCAAACAGCCCGACTCTTCCTCGCTGCGACCTCCCGAAGCCCCTGGAGCCTCGGCCTCGGGAGCCGCATGCCGCATCTCGTCAGCAACCGGTGCCTCAGGAGGGGAGTCGCAACCTCCCGAGGACGACGCTCCCGGATCACCGCTTGGCATGTGCTCCTCAACATCTGAGCAGCCGGCACCCGTCGCCGCTTGCTCCCCCGCACCGTCACCTGGGGCGAGCTCGGCACTGGCGGCAAAGAATGGGACCACGATGACGGGATTCTCACGAGGCCCCACCAAGCCAATTGGGCGCAGCCCCCACTCATCAAAGGAAGGCATGTTCGCGGCAAAGGTGACCTTGTTCTTGCAGCGGTACAGCATGCAACTTTTCTTGGGCATCTCGTCCAGCAGAGGGACACCAGATAGGACCGTGAGCACCATTTGCCGTGCAGCGAGAGGGAGCCCCTCCTCCTGAACCCTCATGTTGTCCTGACCGCTGAGCAAGTCCCACATCGGGCGAGAATGGTGCTGAAGCAGAGTAACTCGACGCCTGACGAACTCCCTCACCACCATGGGCGCGGTCACACCAAGGTCCTTCAACCACCGCAGCCTGGCCCAGACATGGGCAAGGCAGGAGCTCGTGAGCTTCTGATGGCCCCAGGCAGAGTATGGAATGGCAGGCCCCACCGGAGCTTGAAGCAGAGGGTTGAGCACGCCGGCATCAACAAACACCCATCGCGTGCGGAACTCGCTCGCGGATGAAGGGAGCTCGAAGTCGATCCCCATGCCTGCTGTCGCAGCCACAACCTGGAAGCCCACACACCCTGAGCTCTGCCGAGCACCGGTGAGATGCAGCAAGAAGAAGTGGCGGAGGAGCGCCACAGAGGGAGAAATGCCCACCATGTCCTCACACACGAAAGCGAAGACGGCAAGAAGGGTCACAGATTGAGGGTCGAGATGGATCATGTGGATCTGATAGTGCTCGAGCACCGCGTTGAAGAAGGCGGAGAAGGGAGGAAGCAGGCCAGCCCAGAGGGCGTCGATGAAGATCAGAACCTCGGTGACTGCCCAGGCCATGCTGGGGCGAGATGCAGGCCAGGCCGGCGTCTCTCCCACTCGTTGAAGCCAGAGGCGAGCATGGGGCACACCTTGCCCATGGCCTCGTCGTTGAGCACCCTAGGCTGGCCGAGCGCCGACTCGAAGGATGGGGGCGCAGTTGGCGAGGGCAGAGGTTTCTTCCCCTTGTCGGCGTGCTTCGGCGCCATGACGGTGAAGCGGGCGGAGCGCTGGTCGGATTGAGGAGGCGGAGCAGGGCGTCGAGGAAGCAGGGAGATTGGAAGATTGGAAGAGCCAGGCACAGAGAGGGAAGAATAACTGTGCAAGAAGAGGGGTCGCATAGCCAGGCGGATTCAAAGGCAGCGTGGGGAAGCGGAGACGCCCACGTCCAATCAACCACCACGCGTCAACCGAGGCTGCAGGCTTTTGGGGCCCGCGGCGCTTCGAGCTTGACCCTTGGCTTCGCCGCGAAGCCAAGCCTGAGCGCACCTTGGGCCGGGGGCTAGTGTCGGTGTTCTGGGAACGGGGGTCCCCAGACTTGCCTGCCTGCGGCCCGCGGCATGGCGAAGCCAGCAGGCCGTACGACCCGTCTTCATCAACAAAGCATCCAAGACCCTCGCGAGGGGCCAAGCCTCACGAGGCGGACGACGCAAGACCTTCTCGGGAGTGGCCTAGCTAGCCAGGCTCATGAGGAGCGGAGATATCAAGGCAAGGCGAACCTCACGAGGCTCTCGTGACGTGAGCCATGACGATCGACACTAGGCGGGCGCCAGCGCGTGCAGCGTCCTTGTTTCCTCTTTGGTGCAAAGGGGCAAGCGCAGCTGCGGAGTACCGATGCATCAGGCAAAGGTTGCCATTCCGGTGCAACAAGACCAAGACCACAGACTACAAGACGAAGGTCATCGTGGAGCCCAAAGCAGCGTTACCACCAGAGCTTTGTGCAGGCGAAGACTACTTTTGTCATGATAGCTTGTACTAGCTGTCCCCCTTCAAATTAGCCCGCCATTGTTGGCTCCCTTCTCGCTCGATATTTGGGAAGAAGACCAGGGCCTCTATAAATAGGACTAGCCACCATAGTAGAGAGGGAGAGATCCCGGGAGATCATCAGAGATCGAGTGACACACCACAAGCTCACATGCGCTGGAACACCTCAACCTCAGGAGGCTGTTCTCCCCTTGTATTATTCATCATCAGCCCAAGAGGCAATCCACCACCATCACACTGGAGTAGGGTATTACACCACAATGGTGACCTGAACCAGTATAAACCCTGTGTCTTTCTGTGTTTTGAGTTCGTCGAGTTCGTCCGCAAGATCTTAGCGAGCTAGAGCGTAGATCGGTAGAAGGGGAAGACTTCGCGTGCACCCAGTGTTCGAACCTTAAGGTTTTGCCAGAGCCCCACATCCGACAGGAGTGCACTGTTGAATTAACATGTTTAATTCATAGTGCAATTAATTTTGAACATCGTCTAGGTGTGATTAGCACAATAGTGGTAGAATAATGGCTCGCGTTTCCACCTTCCCTTTTAAAATTGAATAGTTGTTAAATATCTGGTTAAAACTTCACGGTTGGTAACGTAATGTGAGGATTGTGCTCAAAAGTGCCGAGAAGGACTTCGTCCTATCGCATGCTTTTCGTATACTCCCAATAATTGCTATGGATGATGAGACTCTTGTCCTTCAATCCAAAAGCTAGAATTCTGTTACGGTCAAGTGCAATATGTTTGCTTCCATGAAACCCGAACTTTGAAAGTTTGTGATAGTTATGTGATATTCATGGAACTGAAAATTGTTTTCAGATACAAACAAAGCAATGTTTGTTTGCAAAGGATTAGTAAAGTGTTTACTGGGCATTTGACTGATAAGAGAGGGATCCAGAAGAATGCCTATCATATGATGAATGATGAATAAAACAACAACTTAAAGACTTACACGCCTAGGAAGTCCGGGGCTAACGCCACTCTTAAGTTGGGTGCTTCTTTTGCTAGTAGGAGAAATACTAAAAGTTAAACTGTTAGAAGTATAAAGGTAAAAGGAGTGAAGACTGGAATATCCAGCTCATATGTATGAATGGCATACGAGTTAATGATGTATAGAAGGCTGGTCAGAAGAAATAGTTCTTGGGAATTATGATTAAACTTGTTAATCACTAATTCTTGGGTATTGTGAGTTTATCGCAAAGATACCCGCTCGATTGTATTCTGTTGCGAATCCATGCAAGAACTACTACCGCCTGAAAGACTAGCCAGGAATGAGGTTTAGATACACACATGGAACATAGTAAATGTTACTATATCTTCCATCGGTGTATTACCATATGTATTTATTTTCATAAAACATTTTAGAGTTTACACACTCTAGCCCATTGCATAAAGTATCTTGCAAGAAGGTTGTTCATAAGAGAACTTTTGATGTTCAATGTTATGAATAACAGAAGAGCCATACTTTCATTGTGAATGAGATGTATGTTTTGAATAATGATAATAATATATTTCCTCTGTGCTTACTTTCATAATTCATTTTTAGAGTTTTATACACTCTAGCCCATTGCACAATGTTGTTGCAAAAGGGTTGTTCATAAAAGGAACAATTGTTGTTCAGAATTATGAATAACATAAGGGCCATGCTTCCATCATGGGATGAGATGTATGCTGTGATTATTGATGGTAATATGATACATCCATAACACAGACGCTAAATGTCACAAGACTAAAACAATACCACACATGTGTGGCACTGCATTTGGTCACATTGGAGAAACCCGCATGGAAAAATTCCATTATGATGGATTTTGAAGTCGTTTGATTTTGAATCATGTGACACTTGCAACTTTCCTCCGAAAAGTGAAGTGACTGAAATACCGTTCACAAGCCATAAGGAACAGGCAATAAACTTATTGGTGATCATACATTTTGATGGGTGTAGTACAATAAATGTTGTTGCAAGTAGTGGATTTATATATCTTCAGAAATGACTCAAGTAGATATATGGATATTTGCTTGATGAGACGTAAGTCTGGATCTTTTGAAATCATTCGAAAGGTTTTTCAAAAATGAAGTAGAAGTTATTGTAACAAGGAAATTATGTTTCTACAATTTGATTGCAGAAAGGAATATCCGAGCTACAAGTTTAGCGAATGTCTGATGAGTTGTGAAAAGAGTTTCATAACTTACACCTCCCGGAACACCACTATGAGTGGAATGTCTGTGAAGATGTAATCAAACCATTTATGACATGGTAAGATCAAAGATGACATAAATAAATTTTCCATTATCACTTTTAAAAGAGTAATGCTTTAGAGACTGCGGCTTTTACACTGAAAAGAGCTCCATCAGGTCTGTTGAAATGACGGCATGGTATGTTACGCCCAACCATGTTATATCTTTTCTTATCATTTGGAATATGGGGCTTGTGTAAAAGGTTACCAACCTATTCCAAATCAGACAAGTGCTACTTTGTAAGTTATCCCAAGTCATTGGGTATTCCCCCACCACTATACCAAGGCAAAGGATTTTTGCCACAAAACGGTATGCTTTTAAAGAGAATAGTTCTTGCAAAAGGGTAAGTGGGAGGATGGTGCAACTCGACGAGATAACAAGTATCTTCGTCATCAGATCAAAGGAAAGGAACCTTGGAAGTGATTCCAGAGTTTCCTACTGCGACTGATACGGAAGCCTCTACATGAGATGTATGGACTTCGGTTGAACTTGCAGCTGAACAACATAGGCAAAGCTCGTGCAAACCTCTCAGGTGCGCAAACGAGATAATGTTGTTAGACAACAGTATACCTGTGATACACAAGGAAGCGTTGATGGGTCCTATCGGTGTCAAAATCGGCAGATCTCGGGTAGGGGGTCCCGAACTATGCGTCTAAGGCGGATGGTAACAGGAGGCAGGGAACACGATGTTTTACCTAGGTTCGGGCCCTCTTGATGGAGGTAAAACCCTACGTCCTGCTTGATTAATATTGATGATATGGGTAGTACAAGAGTAGATCTACCACGAGATCAAAGAGGCTAAACCCTAGAAGCTAGCCTATGGTATGATTGTATGTTATCGTGTCCTACGGATTAAAACCCTCCGGTTTATATAGAAACCGGAGAGGGTTAGGGTTACACAAGGTCGGTTACATAGGAGGAGATATACATATCCGTATTGCCTAGCTTGCCTTCCACGCCAAATAGAGTCCCATCCGGACACGAGACGAAGTCTTCAATCTTGTATCTTCATAGTCCAACAGTCCGGCCAAAAGATATAGTCCGGCTGTCCGGAGACCCCCTAATCCAGGACTCCCTTAGTAGCCCCTGAACCAGGCTTTCAATGACGATGAGTCCGGCGCGCAGAGTTGTCTTCGGCATTGCAAGGCGGGTTCCTCCTCCGAACATATCACAGAAGAGTTTGAATACAAGGATAGTGTCCGACCCTGCAAAATAAGTTCCACATACCACCGTAGAGAGAATAATATTTCCACCAATCTTAATCCGCTGACACATTTTGGCAACATGACATCATGCCATGGCTCGGTGATTATTCGAACCGTTTTTCTTTAACCAGCTCCACACATAACGCGAGGCGGTTTCTCGACACGTCTTGTCAAAGCAGAGATCGTGTTCCCCTAATTACGGGATTCTCATCAATACGGTCGTGGGTAACCCAACCGTGTCTAGGACTCCTAGATTATAGGCAAGTCCCAAACGGCTACGGAGAGGATGCTTGATATTCACCCTCTTTATAAAGGGACAAGGCTTTTACTTTTTTCCCTCCCGTGCTCAATCGAATCCTTCCCCCGCCTCGAGTTCTAACACCCAAAGCCCAGGTCAGGTGCTTCGGACCTTCAACTATGTCCGGATCTAGCCTTCAAGGCCGGTGGATGCCCTCCTCCGTTACGGAAGAGGATATCAAGAAGTTGAGGGAGGCCAGATACCTGACCGCCGAGGTTTCGCATCGGCTGCCTGCCCGAGGGCAGGTCGTCCCTACTCCTGAACCCAACGAGAACGTTGTGTTCATCTCCCACTTCCTCCGAGGTCTAGGCCTCACTCTGGATCCCTTCGTTAGGGGTTTGATGTTCTATTACGGGCTAGATTTCCACGATCTAGCCCCGGACTCCTTTCTCCACATCTCGGCATTTATTGTCGTATGTGAGGCCTTCCTCCGCATTACCCCTCACTTCGGCCTGTGGCTCAAGACTTTCGACGTGAAGCCGAAGATGGTCGAGGGGCAGCACGCAGCGTGCGGAGGCGCATTAATAAGCAAGATCGCTGGAGCTTCATGGCCAAAGGGTTCCTTTCCAGAGGTGTCCGGATTATGGCAACGGGAGTGGTTTTACATCACAGCTCCCAGAAGTGCCAAGTGGGTGGCTGCCCCTGCTTTCCGCTCGGGCCCTCCACCACAACTAATGTCATGGATTAGCAGAGGGCTGAGCTGGGGTCCAGCCAAAGACGTGCCTATACTGCAGAGCCGCATTCAAGATCTCTTCGAAGGAGATTTCAGTCTGGTTACGGTGGTGCAAGTCATGCTGGTTCGTCGAGTCCAGCCTTGCAAACGCCGGCCCCTCCGCATGTGGGAGTTCAACCCAGAAGGGTCGCGCACTATTCAGAATTTCCTCGGCCTGACGCACGAGGAGATGTACAAATCATTCTTCGGACCCCAAATAGAGTGTCCGGATACTACCGAGGACGTGGGCCTGAGCAGCAACCGTACCGCCGACCAAGTAAGTAATCCTTTAGCCGAACACACCGTCTTTCATTTACCATGACGTCATTCTGAGAAATCGCTCTTTGACCAGGACTGGCTAACAAGGGCGAAGATGATTCGGTGTTCGGCCCCCCTTCCTGAGGGTTTGGAGAATCCGGTACTGGAAAAGATGCTCGAGCTAGCACCTTGCCCGGAGCCCTCAAAGGAAGATAAAGGGGGGAATAATGAGGTCGAAAGCGGGCCCCCATCGCTACCAATTCCAACCGAGGGAATGAGCGCCTCCGTGAAGGAGGATAACCAAGGGGAAGAATCTGACCTTCTCTCGCTTCGGGGAAGGAAGAGGACTGCCTCTGAAGATCCGGAAACCAAGGCTTCCAAACGGGAGAAGAAGTCTCCACCAGAGGGTCCTACCTTGGAGGGTGCTCTTGCCGCACAAAGTCCGCGCGAGGATCAGCCCTCCAACGAGCTGTAAGTAATCAAAAAGTACTTTAATAGTGGAGATATACTACCTTACCTCTGAGGAAAATAACCGAAGCGTTTATCTTGCAGTTCGGATCTTAGCCCTTCTCAGCAGAGCTCATCTTCGGGGGATCTTCTTCCGGAGATGATGGAGAGCGAAACGCCTCCCCCGGACTCCCCCGCTCAAGAAGCGGGCGACCTTGAAGTGTCGTCACGGAGGGCCTCTCCGGATCCGGTGAGGCCAGAAGATAATCCTATAGTCACCCGAAGTCCCCAGCGTCCGGCTCTTGAAGAGAGCAAACAAAAGAGTCCGGCACCGTCTGGTATGCGGTCGGACGTACTGAGGGAGCTGTTGGAGCGAGCGGCCATCTCAGAAGAACACCGTACGTTGATGGGTACAGTGATGGAAAGAATTTCGTCCGCCGAAAGCGGATTGCATGAAGCTTTTATGAGTCTACTGATGGGCTTTGAGGTACGTGAAATGATATACTTTTTGATAGTACCGCACATTTTTAGGTGTGCCCTGTGTAGATAGTAGCCCCTGAGACTCTGGTTGTCGTCGAGAACGGCGGCGAACAGAGGATCGTAATCCCAGGTAATAACCAAACCGCCTTTATGTGCAGGTGGTGGAAGCTCCGGTGGCTAGCCGGACTAATGAGTTTGCCGAGCTAAAGCGGCAACTGGATGCGGCAGATGCCGACATCGAGCTTGTTAACAAGCGGCTTGACGAGGCACAGGGTAAGTAATGTTTTCTGGTGAATGTCACATAGTAAGAGCAGCGTAACGCCAGTATCTTTAATATGTTGTGACTGCAGATGGAGCTGCCACCGTGGAGACCCTTCGGGCGGAACTTGCCCGAGCCAAGGAACAAGCAAGAATTAGTAATGCGGACGTTTTAAAGGCGACCGAAGAGTTAAGAGCCGAAAAGGCTGCACATTGCGAGAGCAAAGATAAAATGGCCAAGATGGCTGTAAAGTGAAAAGACACTGCCGACTGCTGCCAGCTCCTTGAAGAAGAAAACCGAGCGAAGGCGACGGACCTTGAAAAGGCCACGGTGGCGACCAGAGACACCCGCTCTGCTATGAGGGCAAAGAAGGAACAGCTCCGTGAAGCCGGGGATATTGCGGCTAGGAAGCCCTTTTTGCTACGGAGGATGTTCGGAGATCCGCGGTATGCCCCTCTGGATCAGCTGTGGAGTTCGGTAGACGCATATATGGACTTGGCGGCGAGCGTTGTCGATGCGGCCGAATACTTCCGAGATCAAACAGATCATGAAGTGGACAAGCTGTTATGGTCGCAGTTTAACATTCTAGAGCGTCCGCTTCCATTGACTGGTCAGCTAGCCGAATGGGCCGAACTCAACAGGTTGTCCAGACTCGCCATGAGGTCCGTCGTAGATCATCTGTGGCCGGAAAAACCGAAGCCGAACAGCTATTTCAGCTTAGTGCAGCAGTTCCTTGGAGCGGTGCCGTGCATCAATGCGATGAAGAGGTCGGCGTGTATAGAGGGCTCGCGGATGGCCCTTGCCCGTGTCAAAGCATACTGGGCGGAGATGGATGCTACCACTGTTGCGGCGCAGGGTTCGGCCATAGGCCGAGTGGCTGCCGAGCACTATTTCGAAGAAGTTCTCGAGGGCGCTCGTTTGATAGAGGCCCAGTGCTCGAAGAATATTATGTTTGAGTGACATGTATTCCCATTGTAAACACAATGTTTTTATGAAATTTATTAAGGCTGTATTTATACTTTTGCCCGAAAGTAATATGATGCCTCCTGTGCGGCCGTTTATGTATACATGTGTATAACCTGAAAGATTGCAGTCGTCGGCTTCAGCCCCCACGCATATAATGTGGGGGTGTTCGCAGAAGACGCGTATTCACACTTAATCCAACGTCTTGGTCCTAATAAGGAGGTGATGGCGCAGCGAACTAGGCAACCGGACTATAATGCTTTAACACTTTCACTTAGCCATAGGAGTTTGACAGTGGGGCTACTATATAGCCCCTGGTGGCTCCGCACTCTCCCGAATTCGGGGTGCGTACATGCCTGGCCAGGAAACGGCCCTTCGTTAAGGCGGAGAAATTCTAACATTCCGATAGGTCATCGAGTGGTTGACCAGTCTCACGCTATATCATGACAGTCAGTTTTCGGCTTTGTCTACTGAGGTGCTCGTCCGGATGAACCGCGGCACAATCACAGTAGTTCTCCTGGTGCCGCCTTAGCCGATAGAGTGGAACGTAAGGTAGCAAAACACAGGAGCCGGGCAAACCCAACATTTTACCGAAGACATGATTCGGAGCTGATGCATATAAGGCCAAACTCGCGACGTCGAACACTCCCTAAGGTATTCGGTTTTTATGGTATAAACCGGGCCTAAACAGTGCCCTTTGTAAGAAGCCCCTGGTGTCCAGGTATGTGCATTATTCTGACGTGGCTACATGCCAAGACGTCGACATCCTTCTCAATTGTACTGAGAATCTGAGGGATGTGTATCAACAAGAGATAGTAAAAAAGGTTTACGCAGGGTCTTAATCTAAAAAGAATCCTTGGAACGGGTCCCTGTTGCACGTCTGCGCCTGTGTCTCCGTTGTGCTATATCCTGGACGGGTGTAGCACGATGGTCATCTGTAAAAGAGAGAAACTTAGGTGAAAATTTGTCGTGCAAAAAGGTAGGTTTAAAGAAACCATGTACAATTCAAGATGAGTAAAAATTGCCAGTTGTCTGCATGCGTTGAGCCCCTTGTATTTGTAATAGGGGTGTGGCCATCAAACCTGTATGAATTACATGTAGCTGCCCCGGACTCGTCTAACCGTGTTCGTGGTCTTGATGACCTATCAAATGCTTTAGTTGGTGAGGCCGTATTTAGTGTGCAGCTGCCAAGGCAGCCACACTCTCTTCGGCGCGCCAGGATCACTCAATATTTCCATTCACTGTAATGATGCCACGTGGACCGGGAATCTTAAGCGTGAGGGAAGCGTAATGTGGTATTGCATTAAAGCGAGCGAAACCTTCGCGTCCAAGTAGTGCTTGATAGCCACTTTGGAACGGAGCAATGTGGAAGGTTAAATTTTCGCTACGGAGGTTATCGGGGACGCCGAATATAACCTCTAGTAGCAGGGAGCCCATGCAATGAGCCCCTGGGCCTGGCGTTACTCCTTTAAAGGTAGTATTGATGTGGAGAATTTTCGTTGGGTCTATCCCCATTTTGCGGATTGTGTCCTGATATATCAGGTTTAGACTGCTGCCACCGTCCATTAGGACTCGTGTGAAGTGGTATCTGTCAATTATTGGGTCTAATACCAAGGCAGCCCATCCTGCACGCCGGATACTTGCTGAGTAATCCCGATGGTCAAAAGTGATCGGCTGAGACGACCAGTGGCAGGACTCCGCGGTGATAGGCCCTTGGGCATATTTCTCTGGGAGTGTCGCTTTGTTTCTCCCCTTGATGACGTGTAACACGTCTACTGTTTTGATTTCTGTTGGAAATTTATTTTGTTCCCCAGTGTCTTGCTTGAGAGGCTCATCCTCGTCTTCGCTTGGTGTATCCTCCCCCTTGTGTACGGCGTGGAGCTTGCCGGATTGCTTGAAGACCCAACAGTCTCTGTGGGTATGGTTAGCGGGTTTACGAGGGGTGCTATGGATCTGACATATTTGGTCCAGAATTTTGTTTAGGCTAGACAGTTCATCTCTGGCGCCTTTAGAGGGCGGCTTTTGCTGACCTGGCCGAGAGCTTCTGAATCCGACGTTTACTGCCGTGCTCTTCGAGCTGTCTTCTTTATTCCAGCGCTTATTATTTTTACTGCGCCGTGATTTTCCATTTCCATCTCTAACTTCGGATGTACTGGGGTCGCTGGTGCTACATCTGGCTAGCCAGCTATCCTCACCCGCGCAAAAGCGAGTCATGAGGCTTGTTAATGCTGCCATTGTTCTCGGCTTTTCTTGGCCGAGGTGTCTGGCAAGCCATTCGTCGCGGATGCTATGCTTAAAAGCTGCCAAGGCTTCGGCGTCCGGATAGTCGACTATTTGGTTCTTTTTAGTAAGAAACCTATTCCAAAGCTTTCGGGCTGACTCTCCGGGCTGTTGAGTTATATGACTCAAATCGTCCGCGTCCGGAGGTCAGACATAAGTCCCTTGAAAATTTGCCCGAAAAGCGTCTTCAAGCTCTTCCCAGCTTCCAATGGAGCTTTCGGGGAGGCTTTTAAGCCAGTGCCGAGCTGGCCCTTTGAGTTTGAGGGGTAAATACTTGATGGCATGGAGACCATCTCCTCGAGCCATATGGATATGGAGGATATAGTCCTCAATCCAGACCCCAGGGTCTGTTGTTCCGTCGTATGCCTCTATGTTTACGGGTTTGAATCCCTCTGGAAATTCATGGTCCAGCACCTCGTCGGTGAAACATAGGGGGTGTGCGGCACCCCTGTATCTGGGTGTACCGCGTTGTTCGGATGTTTGTTGTGTTGCATCGTATGCTGGAGCGCGTTTGCTTGGTCCATAGATGGATCTGGTTGCGTCGTCCTTTTGATGCGAGCCCTCGCGTGGATTGCGTATTGGCTTATGTGCGACGTTGTTTGCCGCTCTATGTTGGCCATGAGGTCGTCTATCCGGCCAGATGGCCGTTTTAGTTTTTGGTTGCGGGGGATCTAAGGCCTCCTCATCGAATTCAGGTAGCAACTTCCGCTTTGGGTAGCTCTTGGTGGGGTGACTACCGCCGTACTTCGCTGCTGTGTTGAGCACTTTACTCCATCTAATTCTGAGTGTGTCTTGCGCAGCCTTGAGCCTTTGCTTCTGATTTTTTAGACTAATCGCGGTGGCAACGAGCCTTTGATGGGCATTCTGTTGCTCCGGGTGTCTGTCCGGTGTGATGTCGTCCGGACTATTATCTTTGACAGAGTAGGGTTGTTCGGTTTGATTCTCTGTGTTGCCGTGGTCCGGCGATGGTTCACCCTGCTCTAACTCTGGTTCTATATGATCATTGTTTCTGCCGAGGCGGGATTTGGAGCGGCGCTTACGCCGCCGCTTTGAGTTCTTCTCGAGGGGTCAACCCTTCGTTGCATCCTTCCGTTCCTCCTCGTCGTCTTCTTTTGGTGTGTCCACCATGTATACGTCATGTGATGAAGTGGGCGTCCAGTGCCCTGTGGGCGGTGGTTCCTATTCGTCTCCCGCATCGTCGTCCATACCATCGATGTCTTCGGAGTCGTAGTCGAGCATGTCGGTTAAGTCATCGACAGTGGCTACTAAGTGGGTGGTGGGTGGGCGGCGAATTTCTTCGTCATCTGCATCCCAATCCTGCCGGACATAGTTCGGCCAGGACTCTCCTGACAAGGAGAGAGACTTTAATAAATTCAGTATGTCGCCGAAGGGCGAGTGTTGAAAGATATCCTCGGAGGTAAACTCCATGATCGGTGCCCAACCGGATTCGATAGGAATGGGCGCCGGCGGTTCGGAGTCCGTGGCCGGAGAACTATCTGGCAGTTTAACAACACAGCTCTCGTGAAGGGCAAGGTCAATATTCGGCTCGATCGCTGCTGAGGGTAAGGCCTCCGTGGCGGGGTCCATCCACCCGTCCATGGACGGCGCAAATTGCTCCGAATTGAGGGTCGGAGCGGCTGCCGGTGCAATCTCCTGAACACTGTCTGATGGTAGAGCTAAATCGTACTCATCGTGACCGCGTGACGCACAAGGCAGAGGCTCGAATCCGCCGAAGATCAAGTCTCCGCGGATATCGGCAGTGTAGTTTAAGCTTCCAAACCTGACCTGGTGGCCAGGGGCGTAACTTTCGATCTACTCCAGATGGCCAAGCGAGTTGGCCCGCAATGCGAAGCCGCCGAACACAAAGATCTGTCCGGGGAGAAAAGTCTCACCCTGGACTGCATCGCTATCGATGATAGAAGGAGCCATCAAGCCTAACGACGACGACACAGAGGAACTCTCAATGAAAGCACCAATGTCGGTGTCAAAACCGGCGGATCTCGGGTAGGGGGTCCCGAACTGTGCGTCTAAGGCGGATGGTAACAGGAGGCAGGGAACACGATGTTTTACCCAGGTTCGGGCCCTCTTGATGGAGGTAAAACCCTACGTCCTGCTTGATTAATATTGATGATATGGGTAGTACAAGAGTAGATCTACCACGAGATCAGAGAGGCTAAACCCTAGAAGCTAGCCTATGGTATGATTGTATGTTATCGTGTCCTACGGACTAAAACCCTCCGGTTTATATAGACACCGGGGAGGGTTAGGGTTACACAAGGTCGGTTACATAGGAGGAGATATACATATCCGTATTGCCTAGCTTGCCTTCCACGCCAAATAGAGTCCCATCCGGACACAAGACGAAGTCTTCAATCTTGCATCTTCATAGTCCAATAGTCCGGCCAAAGGATATAGTCCGGCTGTCCGGAGACCCCCTAATCTAGGACTCCCTCAGGCCCTGACTCCGGAATTGTCTAAATGCCAATATAATCCGAGATAGTTTCCATAAATGATTCAAGATTTAAATCTTGATAAACCCTCCGAAAGACTTGGAGTCTAACGGATTGTAATGGGACTATAAACTAATATGGATAAAAATGTTTTATCCATTAAGCTTGACTTGTTGCAATAACATGTTCAAGGAGTTGACTACAATGAGATTGTCTCACGTAGCTATGCTTAAAGTCGGTTCGGGTTAAACTAGCAATTAATACATATTTCAAACATGAGATATGCAACATGGCTGACAAAATAATTTCCATGAAATGGAAATACAACCTAGGACTTGTATGTGATACAATCCAAAGTATTTTGTCGGTCCAGAGTATGCTAGTAAGTATGCAAACTTCAGAGTTCCAGCAATGGATAGAAGAGAGCAAAATGGAGTTGGAATCTTCGTTTTTGATGGAATGGTCAAAGGGGTTTGACTTCATCAATGAGTAACGAAGATGCTTGTGGTTTCAAGAAAGTAAGTGGGAGCATAATAATATTTCTGAAAACCTGTGCTTGACACATTGTTAATTGGAAATAAATTTCTTGACACGGATTAGGACTTCATTTGAAAATAGTTTTCTGATGAAGCGCTTGGGCTAAATAGCCTTGATATTAGGCATAATGATCTATGGAGATAGATTTACCTAATGGGGCTGAGCAAAAATACATATTCACAAGATGCTAAAACCGTTTAGCACTAAGAATGACAAGGAGTGATTCTTGCCAAAGTCACATGGAAAGAGTTTTTGCAAGAATTAGTGTCCCAAAACACTGATGAGCAAAATACACGATGGAGATTCCACATACTCATGTGTTTGGATTAATCATGTATTCCATGGTATGTAAAACAACCAGATATGTCCAATACTCCTAAGCTGTTGCGAGTATAGATACCAAAGTGATCAAAAGTACTGATCATGGGACAACAATGAAAAAGGGTCATTGAGTACTAAAGTAGCACTTATGGCATGTTTCCTCGCAAGTGGAGATCATGAAGAGTTCATTGTAAAAGGTTACGTCGATACAGTCTTCATCATTAATCCATGCAATTTTCAATTTAAATTTAGGGTTTTGTGTAACACACAATATGGTGGCACAGTTAGTTGGAAATTGTTCCAAACATGTTACTGTGGCAAATAGGGAAAGAGAAGGAGGACGGAGAGAGAGGGCAAATAAAACGGCAAGGGTGAAGTGGGGGAGAGGAAAACGAGAGGCAAATGGCAAATAATGTAATGCGGGAGATAAGGGTTTGTGATGGGTACTTGGTATGTTGACTTTTGCGTAGACTCCCGGGCAACGGCGCCATAAATCCTTCTTGCTACCTCTTGAGCACTGCGTTAGTTTTCCCTTGAAGAGGAAAGGGTGATGCAACAAAATAGCGTAAGTATTTCCCTCAGTTTTTGAGAACCAAGGTATCAATCTAGTAGGAGGCCACGCACGAGTCCCTCGCACCTACACAAACAAATAAAATCCTCGCAACCAATGCAATAAAGGGGTTGTCAATCCCTTCACGGTAAATTACGAAAGTGAGATCTGATAGATATGATAAGATAATATTGTTGGTATTTTTATGATAAAGATGCAAAGTAAATAAAGTAAAATAAAAACGGCACAAGAAATAGCTTGTTAACGGGAGATTAATATGATGGAAAATAGACCTAGGGGCCATAGGTTTCACTAGTGGCTTCTCTCGAGAGCATACGTATTACGGTGGGTAAACAAATTACTGTTGAGCAATTGATAGAATTGAGCATAGTTATGAGAATATATAGGTATGATCATGTATATAGGCATCACGTCCGAGACAAGTAGACCGACTCCTGCCTGCATCTACTACTATTACTCCACACATCGACCGCTATCCAGCATGCATCTAGAGTATTAAGTTCAAAGGAACAGAGTAACGCTTTAAGTAAGATGACGTGATGTAGAGGGATAAACTCATATAATATGATATAAACTCCATCTTTTTATCCTCGATGACAACAATACAATACGTGCCTTGCTGCCCCTACTGTCACTGGGAAAGGACACCGCAAGATTGAACCCAAAGCTAAGCACTTCTCCCATTGCAAGAAAGATCAATCTAGTAGGCCAAACCAAATTGATAATTCGAAGAGACTTGCAAAGATAACCAATCATACATAAAAGAATTCAGAGAGGATTCAAATATTGTTCATAGATAAACTTGATCATAAACCCACAATTCATCGGTCTCAACAAACACAGCGCAAAAGAAGATTACATCGAATAGATCTCCACAAGAGAGGGGGAGAACGTTGTATTGATATCCAAAAAGAGAGAAGAAGCCATCTAGCTAATAACTATGGACCCAAAGGTCTAAAGTAAACTACTCACACATCATCGGAGAGGCTATGGTGTTGATGTAGAAGCCCTTCGTGATCGATGCCCCCTCCGGCGGAGCTCCGGAAAAGGCCCCAAGATGGGATCTCACGGGTACAGAAGGTTGCGGCGGTGGAATTAGGTTTTTGGCTCCATATCTAGTAGTTTGAGGGTACGTAGGTATATAGGAGGAAGAAGTACATCGGTGGAGCAACATGGGCCCCACGAGGGTGGAGGGCACACCTGGGGGGTAGGCGTGCCCCCCTACCTCATGCCTACCTGGTTGATGTCTTGACGTAGGGTCCAAGTCCTCTGGATCACGTTCGTTCCGAAAATCACATTCCCGAATGTTTCATTCCGTTTGGACTCCGTTTGATATTCTTTTTCTTCGAAACTCTGAAATAGGCAAAAAACAGCAATTCTGGGCTGGGCCTCCAGTTAATAGGTTAGTCCCAAAAATAATATAAAAGTGTATAATAAAGCCCAATAATGTCCAAAACAGAATATAATATAGCATGAAACAATAAAAAATTATAGATACGTTGGAGACGTATCAAGCATCCCCAAGCTTAATTCCTGCTCGTCCTCGAGTAGGTAAATGATAAAAACAGAATTTTTGATGTGGAATGCTACTTGGCATAATTTCAATGTAATTCTCCTAATTGTGGTATGAACATTCAGATCCGAAAGATTCAAGATAAAAGTTTATTATTGACATAAAAATAATAATACTTCAAGCATACCAACTAAGCAATTATGTCTTCTCAAAATAACATGGCCAAAGAAAGTTATCCCTACAAAATCATATAGTCTGGCTATGCTCTATCTTCACCACACAAAGTACTTAAATAATGCACAACCCCGATGACAAGCAAAGCAATTGTTTCATACTTTTGGTGTCCTCAAACCTTTTCAATCTTCACGCAATACATGAGCGTGAGCCATGGACATAGCACTATATGTGGAATAGAATGGTGGTTGTGGAGAACACAAAAAAGGAGAAGATAGTCTCACATCAACTAGGCGTATCAACGGGCTATGGAGATGCCCACTAATAGATATCAATGTGAGTGAGTAGGGATTGCCATGCAACGGATGCACTAGAGCAATAATTATATGAAAGCTCAACAAAAGGAACTAAGTGGGTGTGCATCCAACTCGGTTGCTCACGAAGACCTAGGGCATTTTGAGGAAGCCCATCATTGGAATATACAAGCCAAGTTCTATAATGAAAAATTCCCACTAGTATATGAAAGTGATATCATAGGAGACTCTCTATCATGAAGATCATGGTGCTACTTTGAAGCACAAGTGTGGTAAAAGGATAGTAGCATTGTCCCTTCTCTCTTTTTCTCTCTTTTTTTATTTAGGCCTTTTCTCTTTTTTTGAGTCTGGAGTCTCATCCCGACTTGTGGGGGGGTCATAGTCTCCATCATCCTTTCCTCACTTGGTACAATGCTCTAAAAATGATGATCATAACACTTTATTTACTTACAACTCAAGAGTTACAACTCAATACTTAGAACAAAATATGACTCTATGTGAATGCCTCCGTCGGTGTACCAGGATGTGCAATGATGCATGAGTGACATGTATGAAAGAATTATGAACGGTGGCTTTACCACAAATACGATGTCAACTACATGATCATGCAAGCAATATGACAATGATGAAGCGTGTCATAATAACGGAACGGTGGAAAGTTGCATGGAAATATATCTTAGAATGGCTATGGAAATGCCACGATAGGTAGGTATGGTGGCTGTTTTGAGGAAGGTATTTGGTGGGTTTATGGTACCGGCGAAAGTTGCGCGATACTAGAGAGGCTAGCAATGGTGGAAGGGTGAGAGTGCATATAATCCATGGACTCAACATTAGTCATAAAGAACTCACATACTTATTGCAAAAATCTATTAGTTATCGAAACAAAGTATTACGCGCATGCTCCTAGGGGGTAGATTGGTAGGAAAATACCATCGCTCGTCCCCGATCGCCACTCATAAGGAAGACAATCAATAAATAAATCATGCTCCGACTTCATCACATAACGGTTCACCATACGTGCATGCTACGGGAATCACAAACTTAAACACAAGTATTTCTCAAATTCACAACTACTCAACTAGCATGACTCTCATATCACCATCTCCATATCTCAAAACAATTATCAAGTATCAAACTTCTCATAGTATTCAACACACTCATAAGATTTTTTTTACTAATCTTGAATGCCTAGCATAATTAAAGAAAATTACCATGCTGTTTTGTAGGACTCTCAAAATAATCTAAGTGAATCGTTAGAGATCAATTATTTCTGTAAAACAAATCCACCACCGTGCTCTAAAATATATAAGTGAAGCACTAGAGAAAATACTATATAGCTAAAATGATATAAGTGAAGCACATAGAGTATTCTAATAATTTTCAAATCATGTGAGTCTCTCTCAAAAGGTGTGTACAGAAAGGATAATTGTGGTAAACTAAAAAGCAAAGACTCAAATAATACAAGACGCTCCAAGCAAAACACATATCATGTGGTGAATAAAAATATAGCTCCAAGTAAAGTTACCGATAGACGAAGACGAAAGAGGGGATGCCTTCCGGGGCATCCCCAAGCTTAGGCTTTTGGGTGTCCTTGAATTTTACCTTGGGGTGCCATGGGCATCCCCAAGCTTAGGCTCTTGCCACTCCTTGTTCCATAATCCATCAAAACTTTTACCCAAAACTTGAAAACTTCACAACACCAAACTCAAAATAGAAAATCTTGTGAGCTCCGTTAGCGAAAGAAAACAAAACACCACTTCAAAGTACTGTAATTAACTCATTATTTATTTATATTTGTGTTAAACCTACTGTATTACAACTTCTCTATGGTTTATAAAGTATTTTACTAGCCACAGAATCATCAAAATAAGCAAACAACACACGAAAAACAGAATCTTTCAAAAACAGAACAGTCTGTAGTAATTTGTAGCTAACGCAAACTTCTGGAACCCGAGAAATTCTAAAATAAATTGATAGACATGAGGAATTTATCTATTAATCATCTTCAAAAATAATTAACTAAATAGCACTTTCCAAATAAAAATGGCAGCAATTCTCGTGAGCGCTAAAGTTTCTGTTTTTTACAGCAAGATCAAAAAGACTTTCCCCAAGTCTTCCCAACGGTTCTACTTGGCACAAACACTAATTAACCACAAAAAACACAACCAAAACAGAGGCTAGATAAATTATTTATTACTAAACAGGAGAAAAAAGCAAGGAATAAAAATAAAATTGGGTTGCCTCCCAACAAGCGCTATCGTTTAACGCCCCTAGCTAGGCATAAAAGCGAAGATAGATCTAGGTATTGCCATCTTTGGTAGGCAATCCATAAGTGTCTTTCATAATAGATTCATAAGGTAATTTAATTTAATTTCTAGGTAAGTGTTCCATGCCTTTCCTTAATGGAAATTGGAAACTAATATTCCCTTCCTCCATATCAATAATTGCACCAATCGTTCTAAGGAAAGGTCTACCAAGAATAATAGGACATGAAGGATTGCAATATATATCAAGGACCATAAAATCTACGGGCACATAATTCCTATTTGCAACAATAATAAAATCATTAATTCTTCCCATAGGTTTCTTAATGGTGGAATCCGCAAGGTGCAAGTTTAAAGAACAATCATCAAAATCACGGAAACCTAGCAAATCACACAAAGTCTTTGGAATCATGGAAACACTAGCGCCCAAATCACACAAAGCATATAATTCATGATCTTTAATTTTAATTTTAATAGTAGGTTCCCACTCATCATAAATTTTTCTAGGGATAGAAACTTCCAACTCAAGTTTTTCTTCATAAGATTGCATCAAAGCATCAACGATATGTTTAGTAAAAGCTTTATTTTTACTGTAAGCATGAGGAGAATTTACCAAGGATTGCAACAAGGAAATACAATCTATCAAAGAGCAATTATCATAATTAAATTCCTTTAAATCCAAAATAGTGGGTTCATTGATATTTAAAGTTTTGACCTCTTCAATCCCACTTTTAACAATTTTAGCATCAAGATCTAAAGACTCCGAATTTTTGGAACGCATTCTAGGTAAAGGTGGATCATATTCAGTCCCATCATTACCAAGATTCATATTTCAAAACAAAGATTTAATAGGGGACACATCAATAACTTTTATATCTTCATCTTTATTTTCATGGAAACTAGAAGAACACGCTTTTATAAAGCAATCTTTCTTAGCACGCATCCTAGCGGTTCTTTCTTTGCACTCATCAATGGAGATTCTCATGGCTTTGAGAGACTCATTGATATCATGATTAGGTGGAATAGATCTAAGTTTCAAAGAATCAACATCAAGAGAAATTCTATCAACGTTCCTAGCCAACTCATCAATCTTAAGCAATTTTTCTTCAACCAAAGCGTTGAAACTCTTTTGCGAATTCATAAACTCCTTATCACTAGTCTCAAATTCAGAGGGCATATTATTAAAATTTCCATAATAATTGTTGTTGGAATTACCATAATTATTAGATGAATTACTAGGATACGACCTAGGATTAAAATTACCTCTATACGCGTTATTACAAAAATTGTTCCTACCAACAAAATTCACACCCATAGATTCATTATTATTCTCAATCAAGGTAGACAAAGGCATATCATTAGGATCAGTAGGAGCACTCTTATTAGCAAAAAAAATTCATAAGTTCATCCATCTTTCCACTCAAAACATTAATCTCTTCAATTGCATGCACTTTTTTATTAGTAGATCTTTCGGTGTGCCATTGAGAATAATTAACCATGATATTATCTAGGAGTTTGGTAGCTTCTCCTAAAGTGATTTCCATAAAAGTGCCTCCCGCGGCCGAATCTAAAATATTTCTAGAAGCAAAATTCAATCCGGCATAAAATTTTTGTATAATCATCCACAAATTCAAACCATGTGTAGGGCAATTACGTATCATTAATTTCATACTCTCCCAAGATTGTGCAACATGTTCATGATCAAGTTGCTTAAAATTCATAATATCATTTCTGAGAGAGATGATCTTAGCGGGAGGAAAATACTTAGAGATAAAAGCATCTTTGCACTTATTCCATGAATCAATACAATTTTTAGGCAAAGACGAAAACCAAGCTTTAGCACGATCTCTGAGCGAAAACGGGAATAGCTTCAATTTAACAATATCATTATCCACATCTTTCTTCTTTTGCATATCACACAAATCAACAAAGTTGTTTAGATGGGTAGCGGCATCTTCACTAGGAAGGTCGGAAAACGGATCTTTATGACAAGATTCAGCAAAGCAGCATTAATTTCACAAGATTCAGCATCGGTAAGAGGAGCAATCGGAGTGCTAATAAAATCATTGTTGTTGGTATTAGTAAAGTCACACAATTTGGTATTATCTTGAGCCATCGTGACAGGCAAGCAATCCAACACACAAGCAAACAAGAAACGGGCAAAAAGAGGCAAATAGGGAAAGAGAAGGAGGACAGAGAGAGAGGGCAAATAAAATGGCAAGGGTGAAGTGGGGGAGAGGAAACGAGAGGAAAATGGCAAATAATGTAATGCGGGAGATAAGGGTTTGTGATGGGTACTTGGTATGTTGACTTTTGCGTAGACTCCCCGGCAACGGCGCCAGAAATCCTTCTTGCTACCTCTTGAGCACTGCGTTGGTTTTCCCTTGAAGAACAAAGGGTGATGCAGCAAAGTAGCATAAGTATTTCCCTCAGTTTTTGAGAACTAAGGTATCAATCCAGTAGGAGGACACGCACGAGTCCCTCGCACCTACACAAACAAATAAAATCCTCGCAACCAACGCAATAAAGGGGTTGCCAATCCCTTCAAGGTCACTTATGAAAATGAGATCTAATAGATATGATAAGATAATATTTTTGGTATTTTTATGATAAAGATGCAAAGTAAATAAAGCAAAATAAAAACGACACAAGAAATTGCTTGTTAACGGGAGATTAATATGATGGAAAATAGACCCGGGGGCCATAGGTTTCACTAGTGGCTTCTCTCGAGAGCATAAGTATTACGGTGGGTAAACAAATTACTGTTGAGCAATTGACAGAATTGAGCATAGTTATGAGAATATCTAGGTATGATCATGTATATAGGCATCACGTCCGAGACAAGTAGACCGACTCCTGCCTGCATCTACTACTATTACTCCACACATCGACCGCTATCCAGCATGCATCTAGAGTATTAAGTTCAAAGGAACAGAGTAACGCTTTAAGTAAGATGACGTGATGTAGAGGGATAAACTCATATAATATGATATAAACTCCATCTTTTTATCCTCGATGACAACAATACAATACGTGCCTTGCTGCCCCTACTGTCACTGGGAAAGGACACCACAAGATTGAACCCAAAGCTAAGCACTTCTCCCATTGCAAGAAAGATCAATCTAGTAGGCCAAACCAAACTGATAATTCGAAGAGACTTGCAAAGATAACCAATCATACATAAAAGAATTCAGAGAGGATTCAAATATTGTTCATAGATAAACTTGATCATAAACCCACAATTCATCGGTCTCAACAAACACAGCGCAAAAGAAGATTACATCGAATAGATCTCCACAAGAGAGGGGGAGAACGTTGTATTGATATCCAAAAAGAGAGAAGAAGCCATCTAGCTAATAACTATGGACCCAAAGGTCTAAAGTAAACTACTCACACATCATCGGAGAGGCTATGGTGTTGATGTAGAAGCCCTTCGTGATCGATGCCCCCTCCGGCGGAGCTCCGGAAAAGGCCCCAAGATGGGATCTCTCGGGTACAGAAGGTTGCGGCGGTGGAATTAGGTTTTTGGCTCCATATCTAGTAGTTTGAGGGTACGTAGGTATATAGGAGGAAGAAGTACATCGGTGGAGCAACATGGGCCCCACGAGGGTGGAGGGCACACCTGGGGGGGGGGTAGGCGTGCCCCCCTACCTCGTGCCTACCTGGTTGATGTCTTGACGTAGGGTCCAAGTCCTCTGGATCACGTTCGTTCCGAAAATCACATTCCCGAATGTTTCATTCCATTTGGACTCCGTTTGATATTCTTTTTCATCGAAACTCTAAAATAGGCAAAAAACAGCAATTCTGGGCTGGGCCTCCAGTTAATAGGTTAGTCCCAAAAATAATATAAAAGTGTATAATAAAGCCCAATAATTTCCAAAACAGAATATAATATAGCATGAAACAATAAAAAATTATAGATACGTTGGAGACGTATCAAGCATCCCCAAGCTTAATTCCTGCTCGTCCTCGAGTAGGTAAATGATAAAAACAGAATTTTTGATGTGGAATGCTACTTGGCATAATTTCAATGTAATTCTCCTAATTGTGGTATGAACATTCAGATCCGAAAGATTCAAGATAAAAGTTTATTATTGACATAAAAATAATAATACTTCAAGCATACCAACTAAGCAATTATGTCTTCTCAAAATAACATGGCCAAAGAAAGTTATCCCTACAAAATCATATAGTCTGGCTATGCTCTATCTTCACCACACAAAGTACTTAAATAATGCACAACCCCGATGACAAGCAAAGCAATTGTTTCATACTTTTGGTGTCCTCAAACCTTTTCAATCTTCACGCAATACATGAGCGTGAGCCATGGACATAGCACTATATGTGGAATAGAATGGTGGTTGTGGAGAACACAAAAAAGGAGAAGATAGTCTCACATCAACTAGGCGTATCAACGGGCTATGGAGATGCCCACTAATAGATATCAATGTGAGTGAGTAGGGATTGCCATGCAACGGATGCACTAGAGCAATAATTATATATAAGTAGGTGCGCCCTCCTACCTCGTGCCTTCCTGGTTGATGTCTTGACGTAGGGTCCAAATCTCTGGATCATGTTCGTTCTGAAAATCACATTCCTGAAGGTTTCATTCCGTTTGGACCCCGTTTGATATTCTTTTTCTGCAAAACTCTGAAATAGGGAAAAAACAGCCATTCTGGGCTGGGCCGACGGTTAATAGGTTAGTCCCAAAATAATATAAAAGTGTATAATAAAGCCCAATAATGTCCAAAACAGAATATAATATAGCATGGATCAATCAAAAATTATAGATACGTTGGAGACGTATCACTATACCACATGCGAAGCATTTTATACACGGTATGCCATAGGTGTAAAGTGCATTAGCATTAACTAGATTATTGACTCTAGTGCAAGTGGGAGTCTGTAGGAGATATGCCCTAGAGGCAATGATAAATGATATTATTTATCTCCAAGTTCATAATTATGTTTATGTTCCCTCCTACAACTGCTATGGTTCTCGAGTCTACAATAACCACGAGGCTCGGAGGAAGACTCATATGCACGTGTGGAATAATAAATGGTAAATGTATTCCTAGTCTGGCCTCTAAGACTAGCTCAACTATTGCATGATGGTTCTATTTTCCTAATCATGGGCATGTCTATGCCAGCAACTTTGAGGGCACAATGTTAGAAGAACATTTGTGTTGAATCGACCCGAATTGATGTTTTGTTATGAGATACATTTGTCACAAGTTAATGCATAATAACAAAGAGATAGTTAATGTATGCATAATTCCTTAGACCAGGAGAGTATCGAGTTTCTTCATACTTGCTTCATGAACTTTGGGGTATGTTAAACGTCATCCGTAAATGGGTGGCTATTACGGTGGCTTACGGGTTCATGGAAAAGTGTGTCAAGTAACTTGATAGCTCAAGATTGGGATTTGCTCCTCCGACGATGGAGAGAGATCTCTGGGCCCTCTCAGTGTTACAGTATCCATCATCGTCGGGCCAAACACTTTGTGATTTGATCACGGGGATGCCAGAACACGGGAACAAGAAAAGAGAACAAAACCGGTAACGAGGTAACTAGCATAGTGGACAAGTTGTTGATCCACAGGGATACAAGTAAATCTCACCTCGGGTATTTATAACATATCACGAAGCAACAGGAATAGCACACGGCAACTAGAGGTTCACTTGAATATTCATTCATGTGGGTATAGGGGTCAATATAGGTGTCCACGGCTCTAATGTTGATCATTGATCGGAAAGTGTTCCGGTCATGTCTATGCTTCACCGAACCTATATGGCCACACACTTAAGGGTAATCTATTTGCTGAATACTGATGACCCACAAGTATAGGGGATCTATCATAGTCCTTTCGATAAGTAAGAGTGTCGAACCCAACGAGGAGCAGAAGGAAATGATAAGCGGTTTTCAACAAGGTATTCTCTGCAAGCACAATAATAGGTAACAGATAGTTTTGTGATAGGATAATTTGTAACAAGTAACAAGTAACAAAAGTAAATAAAGTGCAGCAAGGTGGCCCAATCCTTTTTGTAGCAAAGGACAAGCCTAGACAAACTCTTGTATGATGTAAAGCGCTCCCGAGGACACATGGGAATATCGTCAAGCTAGTTTTCATCACAGTCATATGATTCGCGTTCGGTACTTTGATAATTTGGTATGTGGGTGCACCGGTGCTTGGGTGCTGTCCTTACTTGGACAAACATCCCACCTATGATTGACCTCTATTGCAAGCATCCGCAACTACAACAAAAGTATTAAGGTAAACCTAACCAGAGCATGAAACATATGGATCCAAATCAGCCCCTTACGAAGCAACACATAAACTAGGGTTTAAGCTTCTGTCACTCTAGCAACCCATCATCTACTTATTACTTCCCAATGACTTCCTCTAGGCCCAAATAATGGTGAAGTGTCATGTAGTCGACATTCACGTAACACCACTAGAGGAGAGACAACATACATGTCATCAAAATATCGAACGGATACCAAATTCACATGACTACTAATAGCAAGACTTCTCACATGTCCTCAGGAACAAACGTAACTACTCACAAAGCATATTCATGTTCATAATCAGAGGGGTATTAATATGCATATAGGATCTGAACGTATGATCTTTCACCAAATAAACCAACTAGCATCAACTACAAGGAGTAATTAACACTACTAGCAACCCACAGGTACCAATCCCGGGCTTAGAGACAAGAACTGGATACAAGAGATGAACTAGGGTTTGGAGATGAGATGGTGCTAGTGAAGATGTTGATGGAGATTGCCCTATCCCGATGAGATGAGCGTTGGTGATGATGATGGCGATGATTTCCCCCTCCCGGAGGGAAGTTTCCCCGGCCGAACAGCTCCGCCAGAGCCCTAGATTGGTTCTGCCAAGGTTCCGCCTCGTGGCGGCGGAGTCTCGTCCGGGAAGATGGCTTATGATTTTTTTCTCATCGAAAGACTCCATATAGCAGAAGATGGCCATCGGAGGGCCACCAGGGGGCCCACAAGGTAGGGGGCGCGCCCAGGGGGGTAGGGCGCGCCCCCGACCCTCGTGGGCTGGGTGTGGCCCCCCTGATGAACTTCTTGCGCTCGGTATTTATTATATATTCTGAAATTGACTTCTGTGAAGTTCCAGCCCAGAATCCCAGCTGCCGGCATTCTCCCTCTTTATGTAAACCTTGTAAAATAAGAGAGAATAGGCATAAGTATTGTGACATAATGTCTAATAACATCCCATAATGCAATAAATATCGATATAAAAGCGTGATGCAAAATGGACGTATCAACTCCCCCAAGCTTAGATCTCGCATGTCCTCAAGCGAAAGGTGAAATCGAAAAATATGTCCACATGTTTATAGATAGAGGTGTCGATAAAAAAATACGGACATGAGGGCATCATGGTCATTCTTAGAATAGCGACTCATATAATTCTTGTCATATGATCTCTTGTGCTAGAGTAATAATTCAATCACAATTTCAAGTATGAATCATAAACTTCATTGAAAACTAACAAACTATAATCTCAGTCACTGAAGCAATTGCAATTTATCATAGCATAGGAGAGAGTCAATATAAGAGCTTTTCAGCAAGTCCACACACTCAACTATCATATAGTCCTTCACAATTGCTAACACTCACACAATACTTATGGGTATGGAGTTTTAGTTGGACACAGAGAAAGATAGGGGCTTATAATTTTGCCTCCCAACGTTTTACCTCAAGGGTAATGTCAACAATATTAGTTCATGAAAACTCACATCCAATTAGCCATATATACCAGGATCTTTCCAACATGTTGTGCTTGCCAAAAGATAAAATGTAAAAAGGAAGGGTGAAGATCACCATGACTCTTATGCAAGGTAGCAGATGAAAGTAAAAGATATGCCCTTCGTAGAGGGAAGCAGAGGTTATCATGCGCTTTTATGGTTGGATGCATAAAATCTTAATGCGAAAGAACGTCACTTTATATTGCCACTTGTGATATGGACCTTTATTATGCAGTATGTCGCTTTTATTTCTTCCATATCACATGATCGTATAAAGCTTATTTTCTCCCACACTAATAAGCCATACATATTTAGAGAGCAATTTTTATTGCTTGCACCGATGACAACTTACTTGGAGGATCTTACTCAATCCATAGGTAGGTATGGTGGACTCTCATGGCAAAACTGGTTTAAGGGTATTTGGAAGCACAAGTAGTATCTCTACTTGGTGCAAAGAATTGGCTAGCATGAGAGGGAAAGTCAAGCTCAACCATGTTGGATGATCCATGACAATATAATTTATCTCAGGTGTAAGAAAACATAACCATTAAGTTGTCTTCCTTGTCCAACGTCAACTCTTTAGCATGTCATACTTTAATGAGTGCTCACAATCATAAAAGATGTCTAAGATAGTATATTTATATGTGAAGACCTCTCATTCTTTATTACTTCTTATTAATTGCAACGATGACCAAAACTATGTTTGTCAACTCTCAACAACTTTTATTCATCATACTCTTTCTATGTGAGCTCATTACTCTCCATAAGATCCATATGACCCCTTTTATTTCCTTCTTATTCTTTCTCTTTTCTTTTATTCCCTCAAGATCATAGCAACATAATAAAGCCCTTGACTCAACACTAATCTTTATTATATATAGCTCACGGACTTGATTACATAGATGGATCATAAAGAAAAACTCACAACTAGATCATACTAAAAAGCTTTTATTCTACTAGATCAAGATATTATCAAAAGGATCGAAATAAGAAAAACAGTAAAGATAAAAGTGTGATGGTGATACGATACCGGGGCACTCCCCTAAGCTTGGCAGTTGCCAAGGGGAGTGCCCATACCCATGTGATTATGTCTCTCTTTTTGGGGATGGTGATGTGATATTCTTGGCGATGATGCCCCTCAGGATACAATTCTCCTCCTCGAGCTTATTGACTTGCTGCTTGAGGTCCATTATTTCCTTTCGAAGTTTTCCTGTAACAGCCAAAGCTCCCTGCACCCAAGGGTGCTGCATAGCTGCGGGAGAACCAGTGACACTCTTTTTCATATTCTCATAAGAAAGAAATCTAACATTGGAAGGGATAACCGAGTTTGGAATAGCCGAGCTCTGCAGTTCCCCCATTGTGAATCCATCTCGGAAGCGGGAAGTGACTTCTTGATCCTCCTCCATGGCATCTATCCTCTTCAAATCAGCCTCCATCTCTTCCTCCGTTGCGGGCCCAAAGTGGTCAACATTGTTGTTTGTCATTGATCTCGGTGCCGGAGGAGACACCCGGCTCTCCCAACTGACTCTTGCGAAGACATCTTGCTCTAATCTAAAGCAGCAACAGCTCGAAACACAAACAGACGATAATTGCGTGATACGGGAGTCAAAACCTCCGGGAGATTATATAATGAATTTCTACCGACCAAAATATGTAACGTGTAAGAAAACGGAGTCCGGAGAGCACACGAGGTTCCCATGAGTTAGGGGCGCGCCCTCCACCCTCGTGGAGCCCTCGTGTCCTTCCCTGACTGCTTCTTATTTTTCTAAATATTCCAAAACGGACGAAAATTGCCACATACCTATTCCTTATCGGAGTCTGAAACGTTCCGAAAAGTGTCCCTTATGTATTTCTCCGGGGTTACGGTTTCAATAACATTGGTTTCAAAATTTATAGGATTACCTGAGATATAATGTTTAATTCTTTGACCGTTCACCACCTTCGGATTTGTTCCTTCGAAGTTGTTGATTTTTATGGCACCAGAACGATAGACCTCCTCGATAACATAAGGCCCTTCCCATTTAGAGAGAAGTTTTCCTGCAAAAAATCTTAAACGAGAGTTGTATAGCAATACATAATCACCTACATTAAACTCACGCCTTTGTATTCTTTTGTCATGCCATCTTTTAACTTTTTCTTTAAATAATTTGGCATTCTCATAAGCTTGGTTTCTCCATTCATCAAATGAGCTAATGTCAAATAACCTCTTCTCACCGGCAAGTTTGAAATCATAATTGAGCTCTTTAATAGCCCAGTAAGCCTTATGTTCTAGTTCGAGAGGTAAGTGACATGCTTTTCCATAAACCATTTTATACGGAGACACGCCCATAGGATTTTTATATGCAGTTCTATAGGCCCATAATGCATCATCAAGTTTCTTGGACCAATTCTTTCTAGATCTATTAACAGTCTTTTGCAAAGTTAATATGAGTTCTCTGTTGCTCAATTCTACTTGACCACTAGACTGAGGGTGATAAGGAGATGCAATTCTATGATTAACATAATATTTAGCAAGCATTTTACGAAAAGCACCATGAATAAAATGTGAACCACCATCAGTCATTAAATATCTAGGGACTCCAAACCTCGGAAAAATAACTTCTTTAAGCATTTAGATAGAGGTGTTATGATTAGCACTACTAGTTGGAATAGCTTCTACCCACTTAGTAACGTAATCAACAGCAACTAAAATATGTGTATATCCATTAGAGGCAGGAAAAGGTCCCATATAATCAAAGCCACAAACATCAAATGGTTCAATAACAAGTGAATAATTCATAGGCATTTCTTGACGTCTACTAATATTACCAATTCTTTGACATTCATCACAAGATAATACAAAGTTACGGGCATCCTTGAAGAGAGTAGCCAATAAAAACCGGATTGCAATACCTTATGTGCAGTTCTATCTCCAGCGTGGTGTCCTCCATAAGCTTCAGAATGACACTTGCGTAGGATCTGTTCATGTTCATGCTCAGGTACACAACATCTAATAACACCATCTACTCCTTCTTTATAAAGATGTGGGTCATCCCAAAAGTAATGCCTCAAATCATAGAAAAACTTCTTCTTTTGTTGGTATGTGAAACTAGGCGGTATAAATTTAGCAACAATATAATTAGCATAATCAGCATACCATGGAGCAGTATGAGAAGCATTTATGACATTTAATTATTCATCAGGAAAGCTATCATCAATAGGTAGTGGGTCATCAAGAACATTCTCTAGCCTAGACAAGTTGTCTACAACGGGGTTCTCAGCTCCCTTTCTATCAATAATATGCAAATCAAATTCTTGTAGCAAGAGAACCCATCTAATAAGTCTAGGTTTAGCATCTTTCTTTTCCATAAGATATTCAATAGCAGTATGATCCATGTGAATAATTACTTTAGAATCAACAATATAAGGTCTGAACTTATCACAAGCAAATACAACTACTAAGAATTGTTTTTCAGTAGTAGCATAATCTCTCTGAGCATTGTCTAGAGTTTTACTAGCATATTGAATAACATTTAATTTCTTATCAACTCTTTGCCCTAGAACAACACCTACAGCATAATCACTAGCATCACACGTAATTTCAAAGGGTAAATTCCAATCAGGTGGCTGAACAATAGGTGCAGAGATCAATGCTTTCTTAAGTATTTCAAATGCTTCTACACAATCATCATCAAATACAAATGGTACATCTTTTTGTAATAAATTAGTCAAAGGCCGAGAAATTTTTTAGAAGTCCTTAATGAACATCCTATAAAAACCGGCATGACCAAGGAAACTTCTTATACCTTTAATGTCCTTGGGACATGGCATCTTTTCAATAGCATCAACCTTGGCTTTATCAACTTCAATACCTCTTTCAGAAACTTTATGCCCCAAGACAATACCTTCATTAACCATAAAGTGGCACTTTTCCCAATTCAAGACAAGATTAGTTTCTTCACATCTCTGCAAAACTCGATCAAGGTTGCTTAAGCAATCATCAAAAGAGGATCCATAGACGGAGAAATCGTCCATGAAAGCCTCACAAATCTTTTCACAAAAGTCAGAGAATATAGCCATCATGCATCTTTGAAAGGTAGCAGGTGCATTACATAAACCAAAAGGCATACGTCTATAAGCAAAAGTACCAAAAGGGCAAGTAAAAGTAGTCTTTGATTGATCATTGGCTGACACGGGTATTTGAGAGAAACCAGAATAACCATCTAAAAAGCAAAAAATGTGCATGTTTGGATAATATTTCTAGCATTTGATCGATAAAAGGTAAGGGGTAATGATCTTTTTTAGTAGCTTTATTTAATTTGCGGAAATCAATTACCATCCTATAACCTGTAATAATTCTTTGCGAGATCAACTCATCTTCATCATTAGGAACGACAGTAATACCTCCCTTCTGAGGAACACAATGGACATAACTTACCCACTGACTATCAGCAACATGATAAATTATACCTGCCTCAAGAAGCTTTAGTATTTCCTTTCTTACCACTTCCTTCATCTTAGGATTCAGCCGTCGTTGATGATCACAAACTGGTTTGGCATCTTCCTCCAATTTTATTTTGTGTTGACATAGCGTGGGACTAATGCCCTCAAGATCGTCAAGAGTATATCCAATAGCAGCACGGTGCTTCTTCAGAGTTTTCAGTAATCTCTCTTCTTCATGCTCTGAAAGGTTAGCACTAATAATAATGGGATATATCTTCGTTTCATTGAGATAAGCATATTTAAGAGTATCAGGTAACGGTTTGAGCTCAAACACATGATCACCCTTGGGTAGAGGAGGATCCCGTAGGATTTCAACAGGCAAATTGTGTTTCAGAATGGGTTCCTGTTTAAAGAATACTTCATCTATTTCCCTTCTTTCATTCATAAACATATCATTTTCATGGTCTTGCAAATATTGTTCTAAAGGATCACTAGGAGGTATGGCAATAGAAGCAATACCAATAATTTCATCTTTACTAGGCAATTCCTCTTCATGGTGTTGTCTACTAAATTTGGAGAAATTAAATTCATGAGACATATCATCTAAACCAATAGTAACAACATCGTTTTTGTAATCTATCTTAGCATTAACTGTATTCAAGAAGGGTCTACCAAATATAATGGGACAAAAGCTATCTTGTGGGGAACCAAGAACAAGAAAATCAGCAGGATATTTAGTTTTCCCACACAAGACTTCAACATCTCTAACAATTCCAATTGGTGAAATAGTATCTCTATTGGCAGGTTTAATTGTGACATCAATATCTTCTATCTCAGCAGGTGCAATATCATGCATAATTTCTTTTATCCTAACAGGAAAAGGTGGTTTCTCAACATAAGCAGTAGGAACAATAGGATCATTATAAGTGATGGTCTTTTCTTCAACTTTAATAGGTGCAGCTACTTTTACTTCTATAGGAGGACGATATTTAAACCACTTCTCCCTAGGGAGATCAAGATGAGTAGCAAAAGATTCACAGAAAGAAGCTACTATCTCAGAGTCAAGTCCATTTTTAGTGTTAAATTTACAGAAAACACCGGTATCCATAAAAGATTTAACACAATAAAACTTAGGTGTCATACCTGACTCCTTACCATCGTCGAGGTCCCAATCTTCAGAGTTGCATTTAATTCTTTCCAATAAATCCCATTTGAATTCAATAGTCTTCATCACAAAAGAGCCAGCACAAGAAGTAGCGAGCATGGTGCGATTGCTATCAGAAAACCGAGCATAATTTTTTTGAATAATCATTTCTCTTGAGAGCTCATGATTGGGGCATGAATATAACATTGATTTAAGCCTCCTTCAATCTTGAGCGATGCTTTCTCCTTCGCGAGGCCAGAAATTATATATACAATTGCGATCGCGATGAACAAGATGCATAGAATAAAATTTCTGATGAAATTCCAATTTCAATCGTTTATAGTTCCATGATCCCATATCATCACATAGCCTATACCATGTCAATGCATCTCCCTTCAAAGATAAAGGGAAGACCTTCTTCTTAATAACATCTCCGGGTACATCTGCAAGCTTAAATAATTCACAAACTTCATCCACATATATTAGGTGCTCATCAGGATGTAATGTTCCATCTCCTGCAAAAGGTTTAGCTAGCAGTTTTTCTATCATACCCGAAGGAATTTCAAAGCAGACATTTTCATTTTCATTTTCAGTAGGTGCAGTAGGTTGAGGAGCAACTCTTTGCTCTACTGGTCGGGGTGAAGATACCTTGAACAAGCCCCTCAAAGGATTACTTTCCATAGTAACAAATGACAGTAAATTTCAGCACACTATATAAATTTTTCCTTACCAAATTCCACCTACCAAAGGCGCTTCACTCCCCGGCAACGGCGCCAGAAAAGAGTCTTGGTGACGCACAAGTATAGGAGATCTATCGTAGTCCTTTCGATAAGTAAGAGTGTCGAACCCAACGAGGAGCAGAAGGAAATGATAAGCGGTTTTCAGCAAGCTATTCTCTGCAAGCACTGAAATAATAGGTAACAAATAGTTTTGTGATAGGATAATTTGCAACGAATAACAAGTAACAAAAGTAAATAAAGTGCAGCAAGGTGTCCCAATCCTTTTTGTAGCAAAGGACAAGCCTGTACAAACTCTTGTATGATGTAAAGCGCTCCCGAGGACACATGGGAATATCGTCAAGCTAGTTTTCATCACGTTCATATGATTCGCGTTCGGTACTTTGATAATTTGGTATGTGGGTGCACCGGTGCTTGGGTGCTGTCCTTACTTGGACAAATATCCCACTTATGATTAACCTCTATTGCAAGCATCCGCAACTACAAGAAACGTATTAAGGTAAACCTAACCATAGCATGAAACATATGGATCCAAATCAGCCCCTTACGAAGCAACGCATAAACTAGGGTTTAAGCTTCTATCACTCTAGCAACCCATCATATACTTATTACTTCCCAATGCCTTCCTCTAGGCCCAAATAATGGTGAAATGTCATGTAGTCGACGTTCACATAACACCACTAGAGGAGAGACAACATACATCTCTTCAAAATATCGAACGAATACCAAATTCACATGACTACTAATAGCAAGACTTCTCCCATGTCCTCGGGAACAAACGTAACTACTCACAAAGCATATTCATGTTCATAATCAGAGGGGTATTAATTTGCATATAGGATCTGAACATATGATCTTCCACCAAATAAATCAACTAGCATCAACTACAAGGAGTAATTAACACTACTAGCAACCCACAAGTACCAATCCCGGGCTTAGAGACAAGAATTGCATACAAGAGATGAACTAGGGTTTTGAGAGGAGATGGTGCTGGTGAAGATGTTGATGGAGATTGCCCTCTCCCGATGAGAGGAGCGTTGGTGATGTCGATGGCGATGATTTTCCCTCCCGGAGGGAAGTTTCCCCGGCTGAACAGCTCCGCCAGAGCCCTAGATTGGTTCCGCCAAGGTTCCACCTCGTGGCGGCGGAGTCTCGTCCGGGAAAATGGCTTATGATTTTTTTCTCACCGAAAGACTCCATATAGCAGAAGATGGCCATCGGAGGACCACCAGGGGGCCCACGAGGTAGGGGGCGCACCCAGGGGGTAGGGCGCACCCCCCACCCTCGTGGGCAGGGTGTGGCCCCCTTGGTGAACTTCTTGCACCCAGTATTTATTATATATTCTGAAATTGACTTCCGTGAAGTTTCAGGACTTTTGGAGCTGTGCAGAATAGGTCTCTAATATATGCTCCTTTTCCAGCCCAAAATCCCAGTTGCCGGCATTCTCCCTCTTTATGTAAACCTTGTAAAATAAGAGAGAATAGGCATAAGTATTGTGACATAATGTGTAATAACAGCCCATAATGCAATAAATATCGATATAAAAGCATGATGCAAAACGGACGTATCAAATACTAGACATGGAGTCTGAGAGAAATTTGCTGAAAAAGTTTCGGAGACAATGGAAGAGTTCCGGAGAGAGAATAGCGAAATAGTTTCGTAAACACCAAAAAGTTGTTTCGGGACATACCATTAAGTCAAATTGGTTTCGGGACATGCTTTATAATTCTTGGAGGGTGCCAGAATTATTCTGGAAACTTCTGGGAATTTTTCAGGATAAAAACCAAAAATATTTCGGGGCTGTCGGTACCGCTTTGGTTGTTTTTCGCAGATGAAATTCACTAATCATAAATTGTTTCAGAACGATTCCAAAATCATTTTAGTGGGTACTGGAGTTATTCTAGGACCCACATAAATATTTTCGGATTTAATGGACGCGAAAAATTGTATTCATGAATAGTGAAAACGCATTCTTGTTTGCTTTTCACAGATGAAAATCACTAAACCAAAATTGTTTCGGAACGTGTTGAGAATTATTTTAGTGGGTACTGGAATTGTTCTGAGCCCACATAAATATTTTCAGTTTGAATGGACGCTGAAAAATGTCGTCATGAATAGTGAAAGTGCCTTTTGCTTGGCTTCTTGGAGAAGCCACCTTGAGGGCCTTTTGGTATTATGCCCTTGGCTTCTTGGAGAAGCCACCCTTGGGCTTGGCCTATAAATAGGGGTGGAGGGGGCTGCCTAAAAACACACTCTTTCTCACATACAAGTGCCATTGCAATGATCTGGCTGCTCTCTCCCTCCCCGAGAAATAGTTTCGTAGAGCCGAAAGGTTGTCTGGGTTCCGGTGGGAACTAGTTCTGGACGGCGAAGTCCTGCCAGATAGATGACACCGTATGTGTGCAACTCTATAGAGAGATCATAGTTTCGGTCTTAGTTCGAGAGTGCCTCCCGAAGGGATGTCCGAGTGACCGTCCGAGTTTCGAAGGTCCTCCCGAAGGGCTGTCCGCGACACCGTCCGGGGGACTATCCGACTGCCTCCCGGAGGACTGTCCGAGGGGCAGATGAGGGTATACATCCTCGCGGTTGGGAGATTGTAAATCCTAGCTGTGGGGATCTTCACCGCCGATCGTCATCGACTCTACTTCCCGCTACGCTACGAGTCGCTAACGAAAAAGATAAAACCTTGTATGTAGTCTCCATAGTGGTCCTGGGCTGGTGCATAGGTCGGAAATTTTTGTTTTCTGCTGCGTTACCCTACACGGTGCCCCCTCCACCATAATCCACCTCGGTCATATCGTCGTAGTGCTTAGGCGAAGCCCTGCGCCGGTAGCTTCATCATCACCGTTATCACGTTGTCGTGCTGACGAAGTTCTCCCTCGACACTTAGCTGGATCGAGAGTTCATGGGACATCACCGAGCCGAACGTGTGCAGATCGCGAAGGTGCCATACTTTCGGTACTAGGATCCTTTGGATCATAAAGACGTACGACTACATCAACCGCGTTGTCATAGCGCTTCCACTTATGATCTACGAGGGTATGTGGACAACACTCTTCCCTTCTCAGTGCTATGCATCACCATGATATATCTTGTGTGTGCGTAGGAATTTTTTTGAAATTACTATGTTCCCCAACAGTGGCATCCGAGCCAGGTCTATGCGTAAATATTATATGCACGAGTAGAACACAAAGGAGTTGTGGGCGTGGGTTTATACATATTGCTTGCTGTCACTAGTTGATTCTTGATTCAGCGGTATTGTTGGATGAAGCGGCTCAGACCGACATTACGCGTACGCTTACACGAGACTGGTTCTACTGACGTGCTTCGCACACAGGTGGCTGGTGGGTGTCAGTTTCTCCAACTTTAGTTGAATCAGATTCAATGAACAGGGTCCTTTCTGAAGATCAAAAAGCAATCACTATACCATGTTGTGATTTTTGATGCGTAGGTAACAACGGTTCTTGCTGAGCTCGTAGCAGCCACGTAAAACTTGCAACAACAAAGTAGAGGACGTCTAACTTGTTTTTACAGGGCATGTTGTGATGTGATATGGTCAAGACATGATTATTGTTGTATGAGATGGTCATGTTTTATAACACAGTTATCGGCAACTGGCAGGAGCCATATGGTTGTCGCTTTATTGTATGAAATGCAATCGCCATGTAATTGCTTCACTTTATCACTAAGCGGTAGCGATAGTCATAGTAGCAATAGTTGGCGAGACGACAATGATGCTTCGATGGAGATCAAGGTGCCAAGCCGGTGATGATGGTGATCATGACAGTGCTTTCGAGATGGAGATCAAAGGCACAAGATGATGATGGCCATACCATATCACTTATATTGATTGCATGTGATGTTTATCCTTCATGCATCTTATTTTGCTTAGTTCGGCGGTAGCATTATAAGATGATCTCTCACTAAATTTCAAGGTACAAGTGTTCTCCCTGAGTATGCACCGTTGCTACAGTTCGTCGTGTCGAGACACCACGTGATGATCGGGTGTGATAAACTCTACGTTCACATACAACAGGTGCAAGTCAATTTTGCACACGCAGAATACTCGGGTTAAACTTGACGAGCCTAGCATATGCAGATATGGACTCGGAACACTAAGACCGAAAGGTCGAGCGTGAATCATATAGTAGATATGATCAACATAGTGATGTTCACCACTAAAAACTACTCCATCTCACATGATGATCGGACATGGTTTAGTTGATATGGATCACGTGATCACTTAGATGATTAGAGAGATGTCTATCTACATGGGAGTTCTTAAGTAATTTGATTAATTGAACTTTAGTTTATCATGAACTTAGTACCTGATAGTATTTTGCATGTCTATGTTGTTGTAGATAGATGGCCCGTGCTGTTGTTCCGTTGAATTTTAATGCATTCCTAGAGAAAGCTAAGTTGAAAGATGATGGTAGCAACTACACGGACTGGGTCCATAACTTGAGGATTATCCTCATTAATGCACAGAAGAATTATGTCCTAGAAGCACCGCTAGGTGACAAACCCGCTGCAGGACCAACGCCAGATGTTGTGAACACCTGGCAGAGCAAAGCTGATGACTACTTGATAGTTCAGTGTGCCATGCTTTACGGCTTAGAACCAGGACTTCAACGACGTTTTGAACGTCATGGAGCATATGAGATGTTCCAGGAATTGAAGTTAATATTTCAAGCAAATGGCCAGATTGAGAGATATGAAGTCTCCAATAAGTTCTATAGCTGCAAAATGGAGGAGAATAGTTCTGTCAGTGAACATATACTCAGAATGTCTGGGTACCACAACCACTTGACTCAGCTGGGAGTTAATCTTCCTGATGATAGTGTCATTGGCAGAGTTCTTCAATCACTGCCACCAAGCTACGAGCTTCGTGATGAACTATACTATGCAAGGGATGGATAAGACGATTCCTGAGCTCTTCGCAATGCTAAAGGCTGTAGAGGTAGAAATCAAGAAGGAGCATCAAGTGTTGATGGTCAACAAGAGCACTAGTTTCAAGAAAAAGGGTAAAGGAAAGAAGGGGAACTTCAAGAAGAACAACAAGCCAGTTGCTGCTCAAGTGAAGAAACCCAAGTCTGGACCTAAGCCTGAAACTGAGTGCTTCTACTGCAAAGGGACTGGTCACTGGAAGCGGAACTGCCCCAAGTATTTGGCGGAGAAGAAGGATGGCAAAGTGAAAGGTATATTTGATATACATGTTATTGATGTGTACCTTACTAATGCTCGCAGTAGTGCCTCTGTATTTGATACCGGTTCAGTTGCTAACATTTGCAACTCGAAACAAGGACTACATATTAAGCGAAGATTGGCTAAGGACGAGGTGACGATGCGCGTGGGAAATGGTTCCAAAGTTGATGTGATCGTCGTTGGCACGCTACCTCTACATCTACCTTTGGGATTAGTTTTAGACCTAAATAATTGTTATTTGGTGCCAGCGTTGAGCATGAACATTATATCTGGATCTTGTTTGATGCGAGACGGTTATTCATTTAAATTAGAGAATAATGGTTGTTCTATTTATATGAGTAATATCTTTATGGTCATGCACCCTTGATGAGTGGTCTATTTTTACTAAATTTTGATAGTAGTGATACACATGTTCATAGTATTGAAGCCAAAAGATGCAGAGTTGATAATGATAGTGCAACTTATTTGTGGCACTGCCGTTTGGGCCATGTTGGTGTAAAGCGCATGAAGAAACTCCATTTTGATGGACTTCTGGAATCACTTGATTATGAATCACTTGGTACTTGCGAACCATGCCTCATGGGTAAGATGACTAAAACTCCGTTCTCCGGAACAATGGAGCGAGCAACAAAGTTATTGGAAATCATACATATTGATGTATGTGGTCCAATGAACATTGAGGCTCGCGGCGAATATCATTATTTTCTCACCTTCACAGATGATTTGAGCAGATATGGGTCTATCTACTTGATGAAACATAAGTCTGAAACATTTGAAAAGTTCAAAGAATTTCAGAGTGAAGTGGAAAATCATCGTAACAAGAAAATTAAGTTTCTACGATCTGATCATGGAGGTGAATATTTGAGTTATGAGTTTGGTCTTCATTTGAAACAATGCAGAATAGTTTCGCAACTCACGCCACCTAGAACACCACAATGTAATGGTGTGTCCGAACATCGTAACCACACTTTATTAGATATGGTGCGATCTATGATGTCTCTCACTGATTCACCGCTATCATTTTGGGGTTATGCTTTAGAGATGGTTGTATTCACGTTAAATAGGGCACCATCAAAATCCGTTGAGATGACACCTTATGAACTGTGGTTTGGCAAGAAACCCAAGTTGTTGTTTCTTAAAGTTTGGGGCTGTGATGCTTATGTGAAAAAGCTTCAACCTGATAAGCTTGAACCCAAATCGGAGAAATGTGGCTTCATAGGATACCCAAAGGAGACAGTTGGGTACACCTTCTATCACAGATCTGAAGGCAAGATATTCGTTGCTAAGAATGGATCCTTTCTAGAGAAGGAGTTTCTCTCGAAAGAAGTGAGTGGGAGGAAAGTAGAACTTGATGAGGTAATTGTACCTTCTCCCTTATTGGAAAGTAGTTCATCACTGAAATTAGTTTCAATGATTCCTACACTAGTAAGTGAAGAAGCTAATGATGATGATCATGAAGCTTCCGATCAAGTTACTACCGAACCTCGTAGGTCAACCAGAGTAAGATCCGCACCAGAGTGGTACGGTAATCATGTTCTGGAGGTCATGTTACTTGACCATGACGAACCTAAGAACTACGAGGAAGCGATGATGAGCCCAGATTCCGCAAAATGACTTGAGGCCATGAAATCTGAGATGGGATCCATGTATGCGATCAAAGTGTGGACTTTGGTTGACTTGCCCATTGATTGGCAGGCCATAGAGAATAAATGGATCTTCAAGAAGAAGACTGACGTTGACGGTAATGTTGCTGTCTACAAAGCTCGACTTCTTGCAAAAGGTTTTCGATAAGTTCAACGAGTTGACTACGATGAGACCTTCTCACCCGTAGCGATGCTTAAGTCCGTCCGAATCATGTTAGCAATTGCCGCATTTTATGATTATGAAATTTGGCAAATGGATGTCAAAACTGCATTCCTTAATGAATATCTTAAAGAAGAGTTGTATATGATGCAACCAGAAGGTTTTGTTGATCCAAAAGGTGCTAACAAAGTGTGCAAGCTCCAGCGATTCATTTATGGACTGGTGCAAGCCTCTCGGAGTTGGAATATACGCTTTGATAGTGTGATCAAAGCATATGGTTTTATACAGACTTTTGGAGAAGCCTGTATTTACAAGAAAGTGAGTGGGAGCTCTGTAGCATTTCTGATATTATATGTAGATGACATATTGTTAATCGGAAATAATACCGAATTTCTGAATAGCATAAAAGGATAATTGAATAAGAATTTTTCAATGAAAGACCTCGGTGAAGCTGCTTATATATTGGGCATCAAGATCTATAGAGATAGATCAAGACGCTTAATTGGACTTTCACAAAGCACATACCTTGATAAAGATTTGAAGAAGTTCAAACTGGATCAAGCAAAGAAAGGGTTCTTGCATGTGTTACAAGGTGTGCAGTTGAGTCAGACTCAATGCCCGACCACTGCAGAAGATAGAGAAAAAATGAAGTCATCCCCTATGCTTCAGCCATAGGTTCTATCATGTATGCAATGCTGTATACCAGACCTGATGTGTGCCTTGCTATTAGTTTAGCAGGGAGGTACCAAAGAAATCCAGGAGTGGATCACTGGACAACGGTCAAGAACATCCTGAAATACCTAAAAAGGACTGAGGATATGTTTCTCGTTTATGGAGGTGACAAAGAGCTCGTCGTAAACGGTTACGTTGATGCAAGCTTTGACACTGATCCGGATGACTCTAAGTCACAAACCAGGTACGTATTTTTATTAAATGGTGGAGCTGCCAGTTGGTGCAGTTCCAAGCAGAGCATCGTTGCGGGATCTACGTGTGAAGCAGAGTACATAGCTGCTTCGGAAGCAGCAAATGAAGGAGTCTGGATGAATGAGTTCATATCCGATCTAGGCGTAATACCTAGTGCATCGGGTCCAATGAATATCTTTTGTGAAAATACTGGTGCAATCGCCTTGGCAAAGGAATCCAGATTTCACAAGAGAACCAAGCACATCAAGAGACGCTTCAATTCCATCCGCGATCAAGTCAAGGAGGGACACATAGAGATTTTCAAGATACATACGGATCCGAACGTTCAGACCCGTTGACTAAGCCTCTTTCACGAGGAAAACATGATCAACACCAAGACTCCATGGGTGTTAGAATCATTACAATGTAATCTAGATTATTTACTCTAGTGCAAGTGGAAGACTGAAGGAAATATGCCCTAGAGGCAATAATAAAGTTGTTATTTATATTTCCTTATATCATGATAAATGTTTATTATTCATGCTAGAATTGTATTAACCGGAAACTTAGTACATGTGTGAATACATAGACAAACAGAGTGTGACTAATATGCCTCTACTTGACTAGCTCATTGAATCAATGATGGTTATGTTTCCTAACCATAGACATGAGTTGTCATTTGATTAATGGGATCACATCATTAGAGAATGATGTGATTGACTTGACCCATCTGTTAGCTTAGCACGATAATCGTTTAGTTTACTGCTATTGCTTTCTACATAACTTATACATGATCCTATGACTATGAGATCATGCAACTCTCGAATACCGGAGAAACACTTAGTGTGCTATCAAATGTCACAACGTAACTGGGTGACTATAAAGCTGCTCTACAGGTGTCTCCGATGGTGTTTTTTGAGTTGGCATAGATCGAGATTAGGATTTGTCACTCTGAGTTTCGGAGAGGTATCTCTGGGCCCTCTCGGTAATGCATATCACTATAAGCCTTGCAAGCAATGTGACTAATGAGTTAGTTATGGGATGATGCATTACGGGACGAGTAAAGAGACTTGCCGGTAACGAGATTGAACTAGGTATTGAGATACCGACGATCAAATCTCGGGCAAGTAACATACCGATGACAAAGGGAACAACATATGTTGTTATGCGGTTTGACCGATAAAGATCTTCATAGAATATGTGGGAGCCAATGTGAACATCCAGGTTCCACTATTGGTTATTGACCGGAGATGTGTCTCGGTCCTGTCTACATAGTTCTCGAACCCATAGGGTCCGCACGCTTAACATTCGGTGACGATCGGTATTATGAGTTTATGTGTTCTGATGTACCGAAGGTAGTTCGCAGTCCCGGATATGATCACAGACATGATGAGGAGTCTTGAAATGATCGAGAATAAATATTGATATATTGGACGACTATATTCGGACACCGTAAGCGTTATGGGTGATTTCGAAGAAAACCGGAGTGCCGGAGGGTTACCGGAACGCCCCCCCCCCCCCCCCCCCCCCCCCCCCCCGAGGACGTCGGCAGGGAGGCGGCCGCGCCAACGCTGGTCACGAAGGCTGTTGCGCCAGGACCGCGCCTCATCAGGGCTGAACCTGTTGCTATTGTTTATTTGTCGTAAATTATATAGGGTGTTGCTAGTGCTGAACCTAAAATGATTTCGCGGCTGGTTTATTTTCTCCTTTGTATGTCTTGCAGATAAAAAAGTAAATGAAAACAACTCAGAAATGACCAACATAAGATTTTTAGAAAATATAGCTGCTATAAGATACCATTAAAATATACTGCTATGAGAGTGAATAATATAGACATCATGTATATAGACAGTCCGCTGGAATTTTTTTTACACCATTGTGTATATGTAGATATGGATTATTAAATTTAGACAAACCACTAGAGATGCTCTAAGGAAGCGAAGCCGGTGGTGCTACGTGAACTGTGCTGGAGGGAAGCAACATTTGCTGTCATGTCTGCGGTATGCTCTCTCTCAACCAAGTAGTACTTTCCTTTGAACAAGTTAACTGCAAAATGTTAGAGCGTATTAAATTTACTTTCTAATCCATTTTCCACATAATGTAGGAAGGGTATCCTTCCGATTCTGCGGCATACGCAGACCCGAATCTCGTCGCCCGCAAGCTGCCTGTCGTGATGCAGAAGACCCAGAAGCTGAACATACCCGGTAAACCTGCCAAGACACCTCTACCGTACCTGTGTTTGGTACATCGATCCATGGCTGTTGGAGCGTGGTCACCATTCTGTTTGCATGTGTTGTAGATGTACTGTCATGTGGGGCGCTGCGTACAGGCGTGGGTCGCGCGCGCGCGGATCGCGCGCCCAGGGGCAGCAGCGGACGGCCACAGAGTCCTGATCGTGCGTTGGTTCCTAGAGTCTAGGAGTAGTTAGTTTTCTAGTTTGTTAGGAGTCTAGGAGTAGTTAGTTTCCTAGTTTGTTAGAAGCCCATAAGGCCTTTATATATCCTGTAATCTGCACCCTTTGACGCAAGCAATAAATCATTATCTCCTACCTCCTCCTCTACTCCTAATCTCTTCTCCTGCACCATTGAGCAGTTAGACAAAAATCCTAGCGCTCCTATCAACCGAGACTACGAACTACGTAGTCGAGGTCCTGCTGTTTTGGGCACCGAGGTCCTTGACAACTTGGTATCAGGTTCCAGGCGATCCTCTTCCTCGTCCGCACTCCATCCGCAGCCCGCCGCCACCCCTGCGTCCGCGCCAAGCACACCTCCATCGCCACCATCCGCCGCCGTCTCGGTCACTTCCGGCATGGCAGAACCAACCACCGCTGATCTGGCCACGATGATCGAGACCTTGACTGCAACGGTGGCGTCCCTGCAGACGTCCGTCGCCGCGCTCCAGAAGGACAATTCCACCTCCTCGTCGAGCGCTGCCGGCGCCCACGATGGGCAGCACCACAATGATCGCCCGCCCCAGTTTCAGAAGATGGACTTCCCCAAGTTCGACGGCAAGTCAGATCCGCTCGCTTTCCTCAACAGATGCGAGTCCTTCTTCCGTCAACAACGGATCGCCGAGGAGGAAAAAGTCTGGATGGCGTCCTACAACCTTGAGGGTTCTGCCCAGCTGTGGTACATGCAGGTCCAGCGTGACGAGGGCACTCCGCCGTGGCGCCGCTTCTCCGAGCTGCTCAACCTCCGCTTCGGGCCACCTCTACGCGCTAACCCGCTGGGCGAACTAATGGCGTGCAAGCGCACAACGTCCGTAGTCGACTTCCAGGAGCGGTTTGAGGCGCTCCTCCCCCGGGCAGGCATCTTATCAGAGACAGAGAAGGTTCAGATCTTCACCGCGGGACTCCAGCCACCCCTCAGCCTCGACGTGGAAATCCACAACCTGCAGTCCCTCGCCGTCTCCATGAGCATCGCCCGCAAGTTGGAGCTGCGCGACCAGTGCGCGCTCACCTCTGCGCCACCGGTGCGTTTTCAGCAGAAGGGCATCCTGCCGACGCCCGTACCACGCCTCGCGCCACCCGCACCGGCTCTACCAGCCGCACCCCCTGCTCCTAGTCTGCCGGAAGGGCGCCCAATCAAACGCCTGTCACAGACAGAGATGGAGGAACGCCGTCGCCTGGGCCTATGCTTCAATTGTAATGAGAAGTTTGGCAGGGGCCACAACCGCGTATGCCAGCGCATCTTTCTCCTCGACCTGGCGCCGGACGACGACGACGACGACACGGCCTCCACCACCGCTGATGCCTCGCCGGCCGACCCTCGGATCTCGCTCCACGCGATCTCCGGCGTGCGCACGAGCGAGACCATGCAGATGCATGTCACCCTTGGGGGTGTCTCCCTCCTCGCCCTGATCGACTTAGGCTCCACCCACAACTTCATCGCCGAGGAGGCGGCCGCTCGTGCTACACTGCCATTCCCCACCACCGAGAAGATGCGTGTCACGGTGGCCAACGGCGAGCGTGTTCCGTGCCAGGGCGCATACCGCACCATCTCCTTCCGCATCGACCAGGAGGCGTTCTCGGAGGATTTCCTCGCCTTGCCGCTCGCCGGCTACGACGTCGTCTTGGGCACGCAATGGCTGGCGACGCTTGGACCGATCCTGTGGGATTTCCGCGCCCTCTCCATGACGTTCTGGCGGAGGGGCCATCGGGTCTACTGGCGCGGCCTTGCCGGAGCGGACGGGCCAGCCCTGCAATCATGCAATGGCCGCGATTTCCTCGACGCCATCCTCACCGAGTTTGACGCATCTTCGCCGAACCCTCCGGCGTACCACCACTCCGCAGCCGCGACCACGGCATCACCCTGCTGCCCGGCTCCGCCCCGGTGGCCGTCCGTCCGTATCGCTACCCGGCCGCGCATAAGGATGAGCTGGAGCGTCAGTGCGCCGCCATGCTCGCCCAGGGCATCATCCAAGCAAGTCGTTCCGCATTCTCATTGCTGGTACTGCTGGTCCGCAAGCCCGACGGGTCCTGGCGCTTCTGCATCGACTACCGCGCCCTGAACGCCATCACCATCAAGGATGCGTTTCCAATTCCGGTGGTGGACGAACTCCTCGACGAGCTCCGGCGCGCTCGTTTATTCACCAAGCTCGACTTACGCTCCGGATACCACCAGGTGCGGATGCGTGCGGAGGACATCCCAAAGACTGCCTTCCGTACCCACGACGGCCTCTACGAGTTCTTGGTGATGCCGTTCGGCCTCTGCAACGCGCCGGCGATGTTCTAGGCACTCATGAACGATCTGCTGCGGCCGTACCTGCGCCGTTTCGTTCTCGTCTTCTTCGACGACATCCTCATATTCAGCGAGTCGTGGGCCGATCATCTTCGCCATGTGCGCACCATCTTTACCATTCTGCACCAGCACCGGCTCTTCGTCAAGAGGTCCAAATGCTCGTTCACCTCGAGTCGATCTCCTACCTGGGTCACACCATCTCCGCGTCCGGAGTGGCCATGGATCCGGAAAAAGTGCAGGCCGTGGCCGACAGGCCGCAGCCTCGCTCGGCGCGCGCGGTCCGGGGGTTTCTCGGTCTTGCAGGGTACTACTGCAAGTTTGTCAAGGAGTTTGGCGTGGTCGCCGCGCCCCTGACGGCCCTGCTTCACAAGGACGGCTTCTCATGGTCGCCGGAGGCGGCAGCAGCTCTTACCGCCCTCAAGACGGCGGTCACCACGGCTCCCGTGCTCGCGTTGCCCGATTTCACACGGCCGTTCATCGTCGAGTGTGACGCGTCTACATACGGTTTCGGGGCCGTCCTTCTCCAAGATCAGCACCCGGTGGCCTTCTTCAGCCGGCCGGCTGCGCCTCGTCACCGTTCTCTAGCGGCATATGAACGGGAACTCATTGGCCTGGTGCTCGCTATTCGCCATTGGCGACCGTACCTCTGGGGGCGCCGATTTGTGGTAAAAACTGACCACTACAGTCTCAAATTCCTCCTTGACCAACGCTTGGCAACCATTCCGCAGCACCACTGGGTCGGCAAACTACTGGGTTTCGATTTCACTGTGGAGTACAAGGCCGGTAGTACAAACACGGTGGCGGATGCCCTTGCCCGCCGCGACACGGAAGAGACGGGGGTCATGGCTATATCTGGTCCTCACTTCAACTTCATCGACCGCCTACGGCAAGCTTCATCCACCGACCCAGCACTCGTCGCGTGCGTGAGGATATAACAGCAGGCGCTCGGCAGCTCCCGTGGGCGCTCTCCGACGGCCTCGTCACTTTTAACGGCCGCCTCTACATCCCGCCAACGTCCCCACTACTCCAGGAGCTTCTTACCGCAGTGCACGATGACGGACACGAAGGCGTCCTGCATACGCTGCATCGTCTCCGTCGCGACTTCCAAACACCTAACCTTCGCAAGACGGTGCAGGAGTATGTCCGCGCCTGTGGTACTTGCCAGCGGTACAAGTCCGAGCACTTGCACCCAGCCGGTCTGCTGCTGCCACTGCCGGTGCCCACGGCCGTGTGGACTGACGTCGGCATCGATTTCGTAGAAGCGCTCCCTCGTGTGGGTGGGAAGTCTGTTATCCTCACCGTGGTGGATCGCTTCAGCAAGTACTGCCACTTTGTGGCGCTGGCCCACCCGTACACGGCGGAATCAGTGGCGCAGGTGTTCTTCGCTGAGATTGTGCGTCTCCATGGCGTCCCGCAGTCCATGGTCTCTGACCGCGACCCCGTCTTCACCTCGGCTTTTTGGCGGGAGCTCATGCGCCTCACCGGGACCAAGCTGCACATGACGACGGCGTTTCATCCACAGTCGGATGGCCAAACGGAGGCTGCTAACAAGATCATTGTGATGTACCTCCGTTGTCTCACCGGGGATCGTCCCAGGCAGTGGCTCCGATGGCTTCCCTGGGCCGAGTACATATACAACACCGCCTACCAGACAGCGACCCAAGAAACTCCGTTCAAGCTTGTGTATGGCCGTGACCCTCCCACTATTCGCTCTTACGAGCCGGGCGATACACGGGTGGCCGCAGTGGCCAGGAGCATGGCGGAGCGCGACGAGTTACTCACGGACGTCCACTATCGTCTACAGCAGGCACAAGCGGTCTACAAGTCCTACTACGACAGACGCCATCGGGACATTCGGCATGACGTCGGCGATTGGGTCTGGCTTCGTCTTCGCCAGCGCGCCGCGTCCTCTCTCAACCTGCCAACCAGGGGCAAGCTCAAGCCACGCTTCTATGGGCCGTACCGCATTTCAGAGGTCGTCAACGACGTGGCCTACCGCCTTGAGCTTCCGGCACGCTCGCGCCTCCCTGACGTGTTCCACGTGGGCCTCCTCAAGAAGTTCTTCGGCACGCCTCCAACTGCACCACCGGGATTGCCTCCGATCCACAACGGGGCGGCTGTTCCAGAATCGGAGCGCGTGACTCGTGCACGACTAGCACGCGGCGTTCGCCAGCTGCTCGTCCACTGGAAGGGTGAAGCAGCATCATCAGCTACATGGGAGGATCTTGACAGTTTCATCGAGCGCTACCCCGCTTTTCAGCTCGAGGACGAGCTGCTCGTCGAGGGGGGGAGAGATGTCATGTGGGGCGCTGCGTACAGGCGCGGGTCGCGCGCCCAGGGGCAGCAGCCGACGGCCACAGAGTCCTGATCCTGCGTTGGTTCCTAGAGTCCAGGAGTAGTTAGTTTCCTAGTTTGTTAGGAGTCCAGGAGTAGTTAGTTTCCTAGTTTGTTAGAAGCCCATAAGGCCTTTATATATCATGTAATCTGCACCCTTTGACGCAAGCAATAAATCATTATCTCCTACCTCCTCCTCTACTCCTAATCTCTTCTCCTGCACCGTTGAGCAGTTAGGCAAAAATCCTAGCGCTCCTATCAACCGAGACTATGAACTACGTAGTCGAGGTCCTGCTGTCTTGGGCACCAAGGTCCTTGACATGTACGCTGCCCGTTGCTGTACCCATTTATCATGAAGTTGTTGTGATTGACGAGTAATGGCAGGCCATTGTAGGGCTTGTGAACTTGACAGATAAGAGCGATGCCACTGGCAGTTTCGGCACTCCTCATGCATAGACTCAATAAGATGCTTACAGGCTTCAGTGCATTCTTCCATCTTCGACGTTGTACTGAACTGTTTTTTTACTGAACTGTTAACGCTGCCTCGTCAGTCGTCACGCACATCGCCTCGGGTGGAGGGGAACGCCGTCGTCGGCCGGCCCGCACCTCGGTTCTCCTGCATCACGGATTTTTGCCCGCCGTGCCGTGTTTTGCTTGTGCCGGGTACGTCCGTGAAAACCCACCCGTCAACAAGGGTGACCCTGCGAATCAACCTGTGGTTGAGTTGGTTAGGTGGACAGTGGTATTCCCAATCCACCAGGATTCAAATCCTGGTGCTCGCATTATTCCTGGATTTATTTCAGGATTTCCGACGATGCGCTTTCAGTGGAAGGAGACGTTCCCTCGACGACGAGGCGTTTACGGTGACTTCGTAAATCTCAAGATGATATGGCGGCTCAGTCTCTCGGAGGTGCTCATAGGGGTAGGGTATGCGTGTGTGCGTTCATAGGGATAAGTGTATGCGCGTGTATATGAGCGCTTGTGTCTGTACTAATGCTAAAAAAAACAAGGGTGACCCTGGTGGCCTTGTGGAAACAGACGTGCGTCCGGAGATTTGCTTTTGTGTACCGTAGTCTCACGTTGAGACGCGATTGGGGTGTACCAGCCAGAGTCCTGCACGGCTGCACCTCAAACGGAAACCATTCCTGACCTAACCCAACGGTGCTTAGGTAAGCAAGAATCAACAACAGAATGCTGCTTAGTGCTGACACCTTCTTTTTCGACAATGTGTGGATTTTATTGACACAAAATAAAACATCACTCAGCCAACATCGACACGCACAAAAAAACATGTTGGCGAACAGAGTCATATAAGATCAAACAATGCATAGGCGACATAAAAAGGAAAAAAAACAGCCCTAAGCAAAGAGATCCACGATCAGCAAACTATAGCAACAAACAATCTCCATACACCTTTTGGGATTTTGTGTTTGGCATAAGTTGTAAACTACGGCGGAAATCATAAGAAAATGGGACCAAACAACATGAAAATGCGACAACATAATATGCATCAGCGTCTAAACATCCTACACCGTCCTTTTTGGCCGAACCATTGAAGGCCCATCCAACGGCTTCCCGCTCATCTTCTTCCTCCCACCTATCGCGTTTCATCCGCTCCTAGCCGTGTCTCGAGATCAGGTTCCATCCACTCCTGGCGGTAGCAAAACGAAAAGGGCCCCCATCGAGCACGTGTGAACCCTCGTCCTCGCCTATGCCGAGGCCATGGTTGGCATTGTCGCGGTCCTTGATCAGCCTCGTCGTGTTGCCCCGGACCTCGGAGCGCTGCTTTCTCTCGTCCAAAGAATTACTTGTCTAAATTCCGTTTTCAGACAACTGATAAATAGCAAAACCACTGCAAAACAATTCACAGGTGGGTATTCCCGCTTTCATTTCCTTATCTTTCTATTACCTGCTTATTTGCAAATACAGAAAAAAAAATAGTTTTGATTCTAAGATCTGAGATTCTTTTTTTTTTTTTTTGCGGTGTAAGATCTGAGATTCTAAGTGAAACTGCCTTCCCCTCGCATGCCCAGATCAGTGTAAGCCCAAATCATGAACGTTCGTACCCTACATTTTTTGAATTGCAATTTTACAGAGAGATGATATGAATAGTTACCCCATATGAAACATTCTTGATACAAACTAAATTACAAATTGCTGGTTTGGTACTACCTGGATCCACGAGCTAACTACCTAGATAGCTTAGCTGGTTCTCACAAAACCCTGACACGTACCTGTAATTTACATACGATGATAGCTAGCCTGACTCTGCTCACACAAAGTCACAAGTTTATTTACTACATCAGCAGGCTATCAAAACCACGATGCCAAGAAGTTCGGCCATCAGAGGCTCTGAAGCACGTCGCGCATGGCCGGGCGCGGCCTGCACACGGCCTCGAGTGGCACGACCTTGGGGATGGTGAGCCCGCCGCCCTCCGTCATGTCCACCTCCGCGCCGTCGACGCGCTCCCAGTCGAAGCACTGCACCAGCGTGGCCAGCACCATGCCGATGGTCCGCAGCGCCAGCGTCTCCCCGGGGCACCGCCGGCGGCCCATCCCGAACGGGATCATGAACCGCCCCTCGGCCTTCCCGTCCTCGAACCGCTCCGGGACGAACTCCAGCGGCCGCTCCCACGCCGCCGGGTCCCGGTGGATGGCGTACGCGTTCACCATCAGCATCGTGCCGCTCGGCACGTTGTAGCCGCCCACCTTGCAGTCTGCCGAGGACTCGTGCGGCAGCAGCATCGGCGCCGCCGGATACAGCCGCAGCGTCTCGCTCACGATGCACTGCAGGTAGGCCAGCCGTGGCACGTCGTCGGCGGTCACCAGCCGGGAGGTGCCCACGGCCGCGTCGATCTCGGCCTGCGCCTTTTTGAGCGCCGCCGGGTGGTTCAGCAGCAGCGACATCGCCCACTCCGTCGTCGTCGACGTGGTCTCCGTTCCGGCCCCAAATAAATTCTGCACATAGTCCATTGAGAAAACGAGGGTTATTGGTGAGATGGTGGCGTGAGTAATTGTGCAGAGAATTCACCAAGAAAATGAGTATAGTGAGATCGTGACATGAGTATGATTGCCTCCACGAGTTTTAATTTATCAGATTGGGGAGAAGAGACATATCGTCACTAGCACGAGTTTTAGTTTATCGTCGGTGCACTGTCACTAGCACAACAGCCAAAGTCTGCTCACTTGCGCACTGACATGACATGTTGGATCCATCACCAAGTGATATGGCGTTATCTACCGTGCTGGCTAGCTAGTGACCCACTGACCGCTGAAGTACTGAACCCATATACACCACGATAGTATTCTGGTCCCATATGCTCCTGCAGTCCCTACGTCGCGTGGCCTCTAGTAGTATTTCACGATGCATGATAAATAAAAAATTAGAGTGATGGCTAGACTCACTCTCGTCGTGCTGCTGTCTGTCTGTTGACATGTATTAGCATTTTGTTGGTTAAATTTAAGATTAAATTTTGACACGGAATACAAAAATGATTGATAAATCAGGACAAAGGTAGTAATTGCCTTGGTGAAGAAAAACTAAGACAAAGAAGGATCTGTATTCAGATGTGCTTTAGTTATTGCACATCTAGAATGAGTTAATAAATTATAAATAAAAAATACTTGCACGAATTTTAACGTAAAATCAAGCTTAGATGTGCAATACTTGAAACATATCTAGATACTCCCTCCGTCCAGTGAAGAGTGTATATCTAGTTTTAAAATTTGTCCATAAAAGAGTGTACTTCTATTTTCTTAATGCACTTTAAAGTGGGAAAAAATACTTCTCTCTCATCACACGGCAATCAAGACCAATAACAATCTGCACATGATCTTCTTAATTTGTACATGCACTTGACTCATTGAGGGCTGGATAATTAAAGATGAAAGAGATGGTGGCTTGAACCTTTCCAATGCATTTTTTTCACTCAAGTCCATAACTTGTCCTAAAATTTATAGATGTACACTCTTCACTGGACCGAGAAAGTATGCTTTAGCAAAATTGTAGTAGTAATTAACATGGATTAGAGAGAGACCAAGCGAGAAGAGGAGGTGGAAACAGGATAGCTCACCGCGCAGAGAGCCGTGATCATGGTATCGGCGTACACCTCCGGCTCCGTCTTCTGCAGATTGAGGAGCACGGCGATCATGCTCTTCTTGTCGCCTTCGGTGCCAGCGTCGTCGAGCCTCCGGCGCTCGTTGTCGATGAGACGCAGCATGAAGGCGTCCCTCCTGCTCACGGCGGCCAGGATCTTGTTCCTCACGCCGAACACGTCGAACCACCGCAACACCGGCAGGTAATCCCACGTGTTGGCGGCGCCGAGGTACGGGATGAGCTCGTCCACCACCTTCTTGAACTCCTGGGCCTCCACGGACATGTCCGTGTCGGCGTCGGCCTCCGACCGGGTCGCCTTGGTCTGGGCGATGGTCTCCATGAGCACGCTGAGGGAGAGCTCGAAGAGCCTCCGCTTCAGCTGGACCCGCGCGGCGCCATCGCCGCCGGGGGACGCCGCGGCGGCGCGGAACAGCCGGCGCGCCATGGCGCGCACCTCGCCGGCGATGACGCCAGACATGCAGGCGACGCGGTGCGCGGAGAGCAGCTGCACGGCGGCGACGCGGCGGAGGTTGCGCCAGTGCGGGCCGTAGCTGGACGTGACGAGCGCGGCGCCGTCGAAGGAGACGAGCAGCTGCGAGGGGAACCGGGGCCGGTTGGCGAACGTCACGTCGTGCTCCGTGAAGCACTCCCTGGCGCACTCCGCCGAGGAGACCACAACGGCGCGGCGCGAGCCGAGCCGCAGCGAGAAGACCGGGCCGAGGCGCGCGGCGAGGCGGCGCAGCGCGGCATGGAACGGCTTCTCCAGGAGGTGGAGGTGGCCGAGGAACGGGATGGCCGGGGGGCTCGGCGGCAGCTGCGCGGCGCCCTTGCCGCCGCGCCGGCCATTGCCCAGAACGTAGTGGATCAGGAAGAGGAAGGCGATGGTGAGGATGGCAATGTACGCCTTATCCATTGCTAACCGTGGTCCGGGGGAGGTGATGTGTCTCGAGCCGTGACACTTGAGGTCTCAGGTTGATTGGATGTGTGTGCTGTGTGGCAGTGGCAGCATCCTTGCATGGCGGCCTATATATAAGGATATAGCGCGCGCGCTTCGCCTTGTTCTAGAAGGCTCAGCGTAGCGCCATGCCTGCGGTACAGTTTGCATACGCCATGCCTGACGTCCATGGCGATGAGGTGGGCTATGCCAGAGTTTTTAGGGCTCGTGTCACGATGGTTCGTACGTGGAGGCCGTGGCTTTGTCTTGTTGCTCGTGCGTCGCTGGCTCGAGATCCCTCTTTCCTCTCGGCTGCAAAGGCCAACTCGAACTGGATCTGGTGTGGATTTTTCTTTGGAAGCAAGCAACTCTCAACGGGAGCCATGTCAATGAGGTGGACTCCATCAGAGTTTTTCCTTTGGTGGTGTCACAATGCATGGTTCGATCGTGGTTCGTACATGGAGGGCGAGGCCAAGCCAAACTGAATCTGGTGGGCTTTTCCTTTGGAAACAAGGAACTCTCAACGAGAACCATGTCGATGAAACAAAGCATGTGCACCATGTGCACATCTAGTCAATTTTGTTGTGCTGCGCACGCTATTGAAGTCTGGGGCTGTTTGGTTCTAGGACTGGTATTGCCATATATTATCACACATTTTGCCAAACTTGTCTAAGATTAGTTCATCAAAGTGAGAGCTATAAGTTGGCAAGCCTAAGGGAATTTTGCCATATTTTTTTGTGTGTATGCCATGTGGGGCTCAAGTGTGGCTTGTCAAAGATGTGGCTTGAACCAAACATTCACCTAAGTCGGTCAAACTTACCTAACCTTAGGTGTGGCAATTTTTGGCAAAGTTTAGTCACAAACCAAACAGCCCCTCCATTTTTCACTCCCAGCTGGGCAGCTATGAGTTCTAGGCATCTTCAACACCGACCCGCAAACATATCTCATGCGTTCGGACCGTGGAAGCCATCCAACACGATCATGTGTCGATCCGTGGCGCGGTCCGGATGCGATTTCTCCTGCAAATCAGAGACAAACATGGCGGGTTTTGCGGAAGTTCGGATCGATCCCACACCCAGTTCTGACCGCCTTGAACCACCAAAAGCCCCTCCCCCCTCTCGTGCATTTTCGGTCAGTGCCGCTCCAGAGCATCAGCGCCTGAATTCATGCCCGGCCAGAACGGACGCGACCACTCACTGACGCTAGCATTGAAGCAACGCACCAGCCGAGAGAACGCCGCTCCCGGTGCAGGCGACTGTCGCACGTTCAAACAACACGGCGGCTGCATATCCGTCCGTCTGCCAGCCACATTGGTAGCACGTGGTTGCCGAGGCGTCTCCACCGGCGTCACCCATGTGTCCCTCTGCCGCCCACCATTGCTATATAAACCGCTGCCTCAGCTATAGCCGCGGCCATCCGCCTTCGATCCCTCTCCGCACCACTCCCATCATGGATTCCTCCCCCGCCAAAGCTCTCTGGATGGGGCTGGTGTCGGACCAGAAGAAGGAGATGACCGCCATTGATACGTCCATTTTGCATCATGCTTTTATAGCGATATTTATTGCATTATGGGCTGTTATTACACATTATGTCACAACACTTATGCCTATTCTCTCTTATTTTACAAGGTTTACATAAAGAGGGAGAATGCCGGCAGCTGGGATTCTGGGCTGGAAAAGGAGCAAATATTAGAGACCTATTCTGCACAGCTCCAAAAGTCATGAAACTTCACGGAAGCTATTCTCAGAATATATAAAAAATACTGAGCGCAAGAAGTTCTAGAGGGGGCCCACACCCTGGCCACGAGGGTGGGGGGCGCGCCCCCCTGCCTCATGGGCCCCCTGGTGGCCCTCCGATGCCCATCTTCTGCTATATGGAGTCTTTCGTTGAGGAAAAAATCATAGGCAAGCTTTCGGGACGAGACTCCGCCGCCACGAGGCGGAACCTTGGCAGAATCAATCTAGGGCTCCAGCGGAGCTGTTCTGCCGGGGATACTTCCCTCCGAGAGGGGGAAATAATCGCCATCGTCATCACCAACGCTCCTCTCATCGGGAGGGGGGCAATCTCCATCAACATCTTCACCAGCACCATCTCCTCTCAAACCCTAGTTCATCTCTTGTATCCAATTCCTGCCTCTAAGTCTGGGATTGGTACTTGTAGGTTGCTAGTAGTGTTGATTACTCCTCGTAGTTGATACTAGTTGGTTTATTTGGTGGAAGATCATATGTTCAGATCCTATATGCATATTAATACCCCTCTGATTATGAACATGAATATGCTTTGTGAGTAGTTACGATTGTTCCCGAGGACATGGGAGAAGTCTTGCTATTAGTAGTAATGTGAATTTGGTATTCATTCGATATTTTGATGAGATGTATGTTGTCTCTCCTCTAGTGGTGTTACGTGAATGTCGACTACATGACACTTCACCATTATTTGGGCCTAGAGGAAGGCATTAGGAAGTAATAAGTAGATGATGGGTTGCTAGAATGACAGAAGCTTAAACCCTAGTTTATGTGTTGCTTCGTAAGGGGCTGATTTGGATCCATATGTTTCATGCTATGGTTAGGTTTACCTTAATACTTCTGTTGTAGTTGCGGATGCTTGCAATGGGGGTTAATCATAAGTGTGATGCTCGTCCAAGTAAGGATAGCACCCAAGCACCAGTCCACCCACATATTAGATTATCAAAGTACCGCACGCAAATCATATGAACGTGATGAAAACTAGCTTGACGATAATTCCCATGTGTCCTCGGGAGCGCTTTACTTCATATAAGAGTTTGTCCAGGCTTGTCCTTTGCTACAAAAAGGATTGGGCCACCTTTATGCACTTTATTTACTTTTGTTACTTATTGCTCGTTACAAATTATCTTATCACAAAACTATATGTTATCTATAATTTCAGTGCTTGCAGAGAATACCTTGCTAAAAACCGCTAATCATTTCCTTCTGCTCCTCATTGGGTTCGACACTCTTACTTATCGAAAGGACTACGATAGATCCCCTATACTTGTGGGTCATCAAGACTCTTTTCTGGCACCGTTGCCGGGGAGTGAAGCGCCTTTGGTAGGTGGAATTTGGTAAGGAAGAATTTATATAGTGTGCTGAAATTTACTGTCACTTGTTACTATGGAAAGTAATTCTCCAAGGGGCTTGTTCGGGGTATCTTCACCTCGACCAGTAGAGCAAAGAGTTGCTCCTCAACCTACTCAACCTACTGAACCTACTGAAAATGAAAATGTCTACTTTGAAATTCCTTCGGGTATGGTAGAAAAACTGCTAGCTAATCCTTTTGCAGGAGATGGAACATTACATCCTGATGAGCACCTAATATATGTGGATGAAGTTTGTGGATTATTTAAGCTTGCAGGTATGCCCGATGATGTTATCAAGAAGAAGGTCTTCCCTTTATCTTTGAAGCGATCACGATGAACAAGATGTATAGGATAAAACTTCTGATGAAATTCCAATTTCAATCATTTGTAGTTCCATGCTCCCATATCATCCGCAACTACAAGAAACGTATTAAGGTAAACCTAACCATAGCATGAAACATATGGATCCAAATCAGCCCCTTACGAAGCAACGCATAAACTAGGGTTTAAGCTTCATCATGATAGAAGCTTAAACCCTAGTTTATGCGTTGCTTCGTAAGGGGCTGATTTGGATCCATATGTTTCTTGCTATGGTTAGGTTTACCTTAATACGTTTCTTGTAGTTGCGGATGCTTGCAATAGAGGTTAATCATAAGTGGGATATTTGTCCAAGTAAGGACAGCACCCAAGCACCGGTGCACCCACATACCAAATTATCAAAGTACCGAACGCGAATCATATGAACGTGATGAAAACTAGCTTGACGATATTCCCATGTGTCCTCGGGAGCGCTTTACATCATACAAGAGTTTGTACAGGCTTGTCCTTTGCTACAAAAAGGATTGGGCCACCTTGCTGCACTTTATTTACTTTTGTTACTTGTTATTCGTTGCAAATTATCCTATCACAAAACTATTTGTTACCTATTATTTCAGTGCTTGCAGAGAATAGCTTGCTGAAAACCGCTTATCATTTCCTTCTGCTCCTCGTTGGGTTCGACACTCTTACTTATCGAAAGGACTACGATAGATCTCCTATACTTGTGCGTCACCAAGACTCTTTTCTGGCGCCGTTGCCGGGGAGTGAAGCGCCTTTGGTAGGTGGAATTTGGTAAGGAAAAATTTATATAGTGTGCTGAAATTTACTGTCATTTGTTACTATGGAAAGTAATCCTTTGAGGGGCTTGTTCAAGGTATCTTCACCCCGACCAGTAGAGCAAAGAGTTGCTCCTCAACCTACTGCACCTACTGAAAATGAAAATGAAAATGTCTGCTTTGAAATTCCTTCGGGTATGATAGAAAAACTGCTAGCTAAACCTTTTGCAGGAGATGGAACATTACATCCTGATGAGCACCTAATATATGTGGATGAAGTTTGTGAATTATTTAAGCTTGCAGATGTACCCGGAGATGTTATTAAGAAGAAGGTCTTCCCTTTATCTTTGAAGGGAGATGCATTGACATGGTATAGGCTATGTGATGATATGGGAGCATGGAACTACAAATGATTGAAATTGGAATTTCATCAGAAGTTTTATCCTATACATCTTGTTCATCGTGATCGCAATTATGTATATAATTTTTGGCCTCGCGAAGGAGAAAGCATCGCTCAAGCTTTGGGGGGGGGGGCTTATATCAATGTGATATTCATTCCCCAATAATGAGCTCTCAAGAGAAATGATTATCCAAAAAAATTATGCTCGGCTTCCTGGTAACAATCACACCATGCTCGATACTTCTTGTGCTGGCTCTTTTATGACGAATACTATTGAATTCAAAATGGGATTTATTGGAAAGAACTAAACGCAACTCTGAAGATTGGGATCTCGACGAAGGTAAGGAGTCAGGTATGGCACCTAAGTTTGATTGTGTTAAATCTTTTATGGATACCGATGTTTTTCGTAAATTTAGCACTAAATATGGACTAGACTCTGAGATAGTAGCTTCTTTCTGTGAATCTTTTGATACTCATGTTGATCTCCCTAAGGAGAAGTGGCTTAAATATCATCCTCTCATAGAAGTAAAAGTAGTTGCGCGTATTAAAATTGAAGAAAAGTCTATCACTTATAATGATCCTATTATTCCTACTACTTATGTTAAGAAACCACATTTTCCTGTTAGGATAAAAGATCATGCTAAAGCTTCAACTGTGGTTCGTAAAAGCAATATTAAAACCTATACACCTCCTGAGCAAGTTAAAGTTGAACATAATATTGCTATTGTTAAGGATCTCTTGGCCGATAATATTGATGGGCATGTTATTTATTTCTATGATGAAACTGCTAGAATTGCTAAACCCTATGCTAAAGATAAACATAGACCTGTAGTAGGTATGCCTATTATTTCTGTTAAAATAGGGGATCATTGTTATCATGGCTTGTGTGATATGGGTGCTAGTGCTAGTGCAATACCTATTGACTTATACAAAGAAATTATGCATGATATTGCACCTGCTGAGTTAGAAGATATTGATGTCACAATTAAACTTGCCAATAGAGATACTATTTTATCAATTGGGATTATTAGAGATGTTGAAGTCTTGTGTGGAAAAACTAAATATCCTGCTGATTTTCTTGTTCTTGGTTCCCCACAAGATAGCTTTTGTCCCATTATATTTGGTAGACCCTTCTTAAACACTGTTAATGCTAGGATAGACTGCAAAAAAGATGTTGTTACTATTGGTTTAGGTGATATGTCTCATGAGTTTAACTTTTCTAAATTTCGTAGACAACACTGTGAAGAGGAATTGCCTAGTAAAGATGAAATTATTGGTCTTGCTTCTATTGCCGTACCTCTTAGTGATCCTTTAGAACAATATTTGCTAGACCACGAAAATGATATGTTTATGAATGAAAGAAGGGAAATGGATGAAGTGTTCTTTAAACAGGGACCTATTCTGAAACACAACTTGCCTGTTGAAATCTTAGGGGATCCTCCTCCACCCAAGGGTGATCCCGTGTTTGAGCTTAAACCATTGCCTGATGCTCTTAAATATGCTTATCTTGATGAAAAGAAGATATATCATGTTATTATTAGTGCTAACCTTTCAGAGAAGGAGAAAGAAAAATTATTGAAAACTCTGAAGAAGCACCGTGCTGCTATTGGATATACTCTTGATGATCTTAAGGGCATTAGTCCCACTCTATGTCAACACAAAATAAATTTGGAGAAAGATGCCAAACTAGTTATTGATCACCAACGACGGCTGAATCCTAAGATGAAAGAAGTGGTAAGGAAAGAAATACTAAAGCTCCTTGAGGCAGGTATAATTTATCCCGTTGCTGATAGTCAGTGGGTAAGTCTTGTCCATTGTGTTCCTAAGAAGGGAGGTATTACTGTCGTTCCTAATGATAAAGATGAATTGATTCCATAAAGAATTATTACAGGTTATAGGATGGTAATTGATTTCTGCAAATTAAATAAGGCTACAAAAAAGATCATTACCCCTTACCTTTCATTGATCAAACGCTAGAAAGATTATGCAAACATACACATTTTTGCTTTCTAGATGGTTATTCTGGTTTCTCTCAAATACCTGTGTCAGCTGATGATCAATCAAAGACCACTTTAACTTGCCCTTTCGGTACCTTTGCTTATAGACGTATGCATTTTGGTTTATGTAATGCACCTGCTACCTTTCAAAGATGCACGATGGCTATATTCTCTGACTTTTGTGAAAAGATTTGTGAGGTTTTCATGGACAATTTCTCCCTTTATGGATCCTCTTTTGATGATTGCTTAAGCAACCTTGATCGAGTTTTGTAGAGATGTGAAGAAACTAACCTTGTCTTGAATTGGGAGAAGTGCCACTTGATGGTTAATGAAGATATTGTCTTGGGGCATAAAATTTCTGAAAGGGGCATTAAAGTTCATAAAGCTAAAGTTGATGCTATTGAAAAGATGACGTGTCCCAAGGACATCAAAGGTATAAGAATTTTCCTTGGTCATGCCGGTTTTATAGGTGGTTCATTCAGGACTTCTCAAAAATTTCTCGGCCTCTGACTAATTTATTGCCAAAAATATACCATTTGTCTTTGATGATGATTGTGTAGAAGCATTGAAATACTTAAGAAAGCATTAGTCTCTGCACCTGTTGTTCAGCCACCTGATTGGAACCTACCCTTTGAAATTATGTGTGATGCTAGTGCTGGTCTAGGGCAAAGAGTTGATAAGAATTTTCCTTGGTCATGCCGGTTTTATAGGTGGTTCATTCAGGACTTCTCAAAAATTTCTCGGCCTCTGACTAATTTATTACAAAAAGATATACCATTCGTCTTTGATGATGATTGTGTAGAAGCATTTGAAATACTTAAGAAAGAATTGATCTCTGCACCTATTGTTCAGCCAACTGATTGGAATTTACCTTTTGAAATTATGTGTGATGCTAGTGATTATGCTGTAGGTGCTGTTCTAGGGCAAAGAGTTGATAAGAAATTAAATGTTATTCAATATGCTAGTAAAACTCTAGACAATGCCCAGATAAATTATGCTACTACTGAAAAAGAATTCTTAGCAGTTGTATTTGCTTGTGATAAGTTCAGACCTTATATTGTTGATTCTAAAGTAACTATTCACACGGATCATATGCTGCAATGAAATATCTTATGGAAAATAAAGATGCTAAACCTAGACTTATTAGATGGGATCTCTTGCTACAAGAATTTGATTTGCATATTATTGATAGAAAGGGAGCTGAGAACCCCGTTGCAGATAACTTGTCTAGGTTAGAAAATGTTCTTGATGACCCACTACCTAATGATGATAGCTTTCCTGATGAACAATTAAATATCATAAATGCTTCTCATACTGCCCCATGGTATGCTAATTATGCTAATTACATTGTTGCTAAATTTATATCACCTAATTTCACATACCAGCAAAAGAAAAAGTTTTTCTATGATATAAGACATTACTTTTGGGATGACCCACATCTCTATAAAGAAGGAGTAGATGGTGTCATTAGGCGTTGTGTACCTGAGCATGAACAGGAACAGATCCTACGCAAGTCTCACTATGAAGCTTATGGAGGACACCACGCTGGAGATAGAACTGCACATAAGGTATTGCAATCTGGTTTTTATTGGCCTACTCTCTTCAAGGATGCCCGTAAGTTTGTCTTATCTTGTGATGGATGTCAAAGAATTGGTAATATTAGTAGACGTCAAGAAATGCCTATGAATTATTCACTTGTTATTGAACCATTTGATGTTTGGGGCTTTAATTATATGGGACATTTTCCTGCCTCTAATGGATATACACATATTTTAGTTGCTGTTGATTACGTTACTAAGTGGGTAGAAGCTATTCCAACTAGTAGTGTTGATCATAACACCACTATTAAGATGCTTAAAGAAGTTATTTTTCTGAGGTTTGGAGTCCCTAGATATTTAGTGACTGATGGTGGTTCACATTTTATTCATGGTGCTTTCCATAAAATTCTTGCTAAGTATGATGTTAATCATAGAATTGCATCTCCTTATCACCCACGGTCTAGTGGTCAAGTAGAATTGAGTAATAGAGAACTCAAATTAATTTTTCAAAAGACTGTTAATAGATCTGGAAAGAGTTGGTCCAAGAAACTTGATGATGCATCATGGGCCTATAGAACTGCATATAAAAATCCTATGGGTATGTCTCCGTATAAAATGGTTTGTGGAAAAGCATGTCACTTACCTCTCGAACTAGAACATAAGGCTTATTGGGCTATTAAAGAGCTCAATTATGATTTCAAACTTGCCAGTGAGAAAAGGTCATTTGACATTAGCTCACTTGATGAATGGAGAACCCAAGCCTATGAGAATGCCAAATTGTTTAAAGAAAAAGTTAAAAGATGGCATGACAAAAGGATACAAAATTGTTAGTTTAATGTAGGTTATTATGTATTGCTATAAAACTCTCATTTAAGATTTTTTGCAGGAAAACTTCTCTCTAAATGGGAAGGTCCTGACGTTATTGAGGAGGTCTATCGTTCCGGTGCCATAAAAATCAACAACTTCGAAGGCACAAATCCGAAGGTGGTGAACGGTCAAAGAATCAAACATTATATCTCAGGTAATCCTATAAATGTTGAAACCAATGTTATTGAAACCGTAACCCTGGAGGAATACATAAGGGACACTTTCCGGAACGTTTCAGACTCTGAAAAGGAATAGGTATGTGGTACGATAAGTAAACCGACTCCAAAACAGTTCTAATGGCAATTTTTCTCCGTTTGGGAATATTTAGAAAAATAGAAAAATAAGAAGCAGTCCGGGAAGGACACGAGGGCTCCACAAGGGTGGAGGGCGTGCCCTACCCCCCTAGGCGCGCCCCCTGCCTCGTGGGCACCTCGTGTGCTCTCCGGACTTTGTTTTCTTGCACGATACGTATTTTGGTCGGTAAAAATTCATTATTTAGTCTCCCGAAGGTTTTGACCTCCGTATCATGCAAATATCTCCTGTCTTTGTTTCGAGCTGTCCTGCTGCATATTAGAGCAACATGTCGTCCCAGGATTCAAAAGGATAAAGCTATGTGGCTGATTACCTTGCAGATCCTACGTCTATGGGGATGTGGAGCATTGTGGTTGGACTACGGAAGAAGAAGAGGACTATGAACCCAAGGGAAGGGAGGAGACGAGCTCGGAAGAAGATGAAGTCCAATTACCTCAACCTGGGGACATGCATGTGGAGTTCAAAAAGTCAAGCCTCCCGGATAGAGTAAAGAAACCTAAGATCGAGTTTATCCCTTTTTGCCTCTTGCAGGAAAACAAGCAGGAACTATGCAAAAAGATACTGAGCCTCGAGCAAGAGATCGATGACCTAAGGGACCAAAATTATGTCCTTAAGCGCAAATTAAGGAAGAAGCCTACGCCATCAACAAAACCATCACCTTCTTCACCCAAAGAAGAACTGAGCATCTGGTATGGGCACTCCCCTTGGCAACTGCCAAGCTTGGGGGAGGTGCCCCGGTATCGTATCACCATCACTTTTATCTTTACCGTTTTTCTTAGTTCGATCCTTTCGATAATATTTTGATCTAGTAGAATAAAGTTTTAGTATGATCTAGTTGTGAGTTTTGCTTTATGATCTTCCTATGTAATCGAGTTCGTGAGCTATATAATAAAGATTAGTGTTGAGTCAAGGACTTGATTATCTTGCTATGATCTTGAGTGAATAAAAGAAAAGAGAAAGAATAAAAAAATAAAATAGATCATATGGATCTTATGGAGAGTAATGAGCTCACATATAAAGAGTATGATGATTAAAAGTTGTTGAGAGTTGACAAACATAGTTTTGGTCATCGTTGCAATTAATAGGAAGTAATAAAGAAAGAGAGGTTCACATATAAATACACTATCTTGGACATCTTTTATGATTGTGAGCACTCATTAAAATATGACATGCTAAAGACTCGACGTTGGACAAGGAAGACAACGTAATGGGTTATGTGCTCTTACATCTGAGATAAATTATATTGTCTTGGATCAACCAATATGATTGAGCTTGCCTTTCCCTCATGCTATCCAAATCCATTGCACCAAGTAGAGATACTACTTGTGCTTCCAAATATCCCTAAACCTAGTTTTGCCATGAGAGTCCACCATATCTACCTATGGATTCAGTAAGATCCTTCAAGTAAGTTTTCATCGGTGCAAGCAATAAAAATTGCTCTCTAAATATGTATGACTTATCAGTGTGGGAGAAAATAAGCTTTATACGATCTTGTGATGTGGAAGAAATAAAAGCGACGGACTGCATAATAAAGGTCCATATCACAAGTGGCAATATAAAGTGACGTTCTTTCGCATTATGAATTTGTGCATCCAACCATAAAAGCGCATGACAACCTCTGCTTCCCTCTGCGAAGGGCCTATCTTTTACTTTTATCTCCCACCTTACATAAGAGTCATGGTGATCTTCACCTTTCCTTTTTACATTTTATCTTTTGGCAAGCACAATATGTTGGAAAGATCCTAGTATATATGACTAATTGGATGTGAGTTTTCATGAACTATTATTGTTGACATTACCTTTGAGGTAAAACGTTGGGAGGCAAAACTATAAGCCCCTATCTTTCTCCGTGTCCGATTAAAACTCCATACCCATAAGTATTGAGTGAGTGTTAGCAATTGTGAAAGACTATATGATAGTTGAGTATGTGGATTTGCTGAAAAGCTGTTATATTGACTCTTTCCTATGTTATGATAAATTGCAATTGCTTCAATGGCTGAGATTATAGTTTGTTAGTTTTCGATGAAATTATGATTCATACTTGAAATTGTGATTGAATTGTTACTTTAGCATAAGAGATCATATGACAATAATTATATAAGCTGTTGTTCTAAGAATGACCAAGATGCCCTCATGTCCATATTTTATTTTTATCGACACCACTATCTCTAAACATGTGGACATATTTTTCGATTTCGGCTTTCGCTTGAGGACAAGCGAGGTCTAAGCTTGGGGGAGTTGATACGTCCATTTTGCATCATGCTTTTATATCGATATTTATTGCATTATGGGCTATTATTACACATTATGTCACAACACTTATGCCTATTCTCTCTTATTTTACAAGGTTTACATAAAGAGGGAGAATGCCGGCAGCTGGGATTCTGGGCTAGAAAAGGAGCAAATATTAGAGACCTATTCTCCACAGCTCCAAAAGTCCTGAAACTTCACGGAAGCTATTTTCAGAATATATAAAAAATACTGAGCGCAAGAAGTTCCAGAGGGGGCCCACACCCTGGCCACGAGGGTGGGGGCGCGCCCTACCCCCTGGGCGCGCCTCCCTGCCTCATGGGGCCCCTGGTGGCCCTCCGATGCCCATCTTCTGCTATATGGAGTCTTTCGTTAAGGAAAAAAATCATAAGCAAGCTTTCGGGACGAGACTCCGCCGCCATGATACGTCTCCAACGTATCTATAATTTATGAAGTATTCATGCTATTATATTATCAACCTTGGATGTTTTATATGCATTTATATGCTATTTTATATGATTCTTGGGACTAACCTATTAACCTAGTGCCCAGTGCCTGTTTCTGTTTTTTTCCTTGTTTTTAAGTTTTACAGAAAAGGAATATCAAATGGAGTCCAATTGACGTGCCAATTTTTGACGATTTTTTATGGACCAAATGAAGACCCCGGAGTAAAAGAGTTGGGCCAGGAGAGTCCCGGGGCGTCCATGAGGGTGGGGGGGCGCGCCCACCCCCCACCCCCTAGGTGTGTGGTCCTGCCTCGTGGACGCCTCAGGCACCTCCTTGACGTGAGACCGATGCCAAAAATTCCTATAAATATAGGAACATCAAAAAATTAACCTAGATCAGGAGTTCCGCCGCCAGAAGCCTCCGTAGCCACCGAAAGCCAATCTAGGCCCTCTCTGGCACCCTGTCGGAGGGGCCGTCATCACCGGAGGGCATGGAGGAGGATCCAGGAGGGGACATCATCACCATGAAGGCCAAGGACTAGAGGGATAACCTCTCCCCATCTAGGGGGAGGCCATGGAGGAGGAAGCACAAGGGGAAGAACCTCTCCTCCTCTCTCTCTCTCTCTGTGGCACCGGAGTGCCATCGGGAGGGGAATCATCGTCGTGGTGATCGTCTTCATCAACATCACCATCATCATCATCACCCTCATCTCTTTTACGCGGTCCACTCTCCCGCACCCCACTGTAATCCCTACTTGAACATGGTGCTTTATGCCACATATTATGATCCAATCATGTGTTGCCATCCTATGATGTTTTGAGTAGATATCTTCTATCTTTGGGTTGATTGATGATCTAGATTGGTATGAGTTGTATGTTTTAATTTGATGCTGTCCTATGGTGCCCTCCGTGTCGCGCAAGCGTGAGGGGATCCTGTTGTAGGGTGTTGCAATACATTCATGATTCGCTTATAGTGGGTTGGTGAGTGACTGAAACACAAACCCGAGTAAGGGGGTTGTTGCGTATGGGAATAAAGAGGACTTGATGCTTTAATGCTATGGTTGGGTTTTACCTTAATGATCTTTAGTAGTTGCGGATGCTTGCTAGAGTTCCAATCATAAGTGCATATGATCCAAGTAGAGAAAGTATGTTAGCTTATGCATCTCCCTCATATGAAACTGCAATAGTGATTACCGGTCTTGTTAACGATTGCCTAGGAAAATTCCGCACACCGATCCACCATTATTCCACACTCGCTATTTATAATATTTAGTAATATATTCTAACTTCATGATAACAGCACCTACTTTTATATTTTAGCTCTCCGATATCATACAAAGTTATCCTCTTCATACCCACCACCTAGTTTTATTTCTCGTTGCTAGTTGGAAGCAAACGTTCGGTGTACGTAGAGTCGTATCAGTGACAGATAGGGCTTGAGAGAATATTGATCTTACCTTTAGCTCCTTGTGCGTTCGACACTCCATACTTATCACTTCCACCTTTGGAAATTGCTACGATGATTCCTTGCACTTGGGATTATCAAGCTCTTTTCTGGCGCCGTTGCCGGGGAGCAATAGCGTGGGGTTGATATTCTCGTGTGTGCTTGTTTGCTTTCTTCACTAAGTAGATTTTGTTTTTCCTTTTTGTTTCTGTTTAGTTGTGGGTGAAACATACAAAAAAATTAAAAGAATGAAAATACCAAAAAAATACTTGCCTCTCATGCCTAAAAAGTTTTTCAAAAAGAGAAGTGATTGGAAAGTTATGCATTGAAGAAGTGAGGGTCGACCTTGAGCACTCGTGTTCATGCTCACGGAAACAATGTAGAATTTTTCATGGGAGTTTATCTGTAAATAATTATCCCCTTATATATATATATATATATATCCATTGTATTATAAAAATAATGTGCCAAGCTTTGGTTTTAGGATGATTAGATTGCTTGTTTACTATGTGCAGAACAAAAACAGAAACTTTGGCTGTAGCGCGTGATTTTACATTTTTTTACTGGAAAGTCAAATGGGTTTGAAACTTTTTGAAAATTAATTCTGTATAAATTGTTCAAATTGTCAAATTTATTTCATAATTGTTGGAGATACATAAGTTTACTAAACCTTCAGATTACTATAGACTGTCCTGTTTTAGACAGATTCTGTTTTTCGTGTGCTGTTTGCATATTTTGATGAATCTATGGGTAGTATCGGGGGGTATGAACCATGGTGAAGTTGTTATACAGTAGATATAGTTCTAATATGAAATTGAAATGAGTTTGCAACAGTACCTAAAGGTAGTGATTTGCTTTATTATACTAACGGATCTCACAATGTTTTTGTTAAGATTTTTTGTGGATGAAGTGTTCGAAGAACGAGGAGTTACCGATGTGAGAAGAATAAAGAGAGGCAAGATATCAAGATTGGGGATGACCAAGGCACCCCAAGTAAATATTCTAAGGATACTCAAGCATCTAAGCTTGGGGATGCCCCGGTTGGCATCTCATCTTTCTTCTTCAACAATTATCGATATACCACGGTTTTTGTTTCGTTCACATGATTTGTGTCCTTTATTTTTTTGTTCTTCCTTTATGAACCATGCTAGTAGGATATAGCCCTTCATTGATTTATAGAATTGTAGCGACCCGACCCGAATGGATCAAGTGCTCTGTGCTCAGGTGTCATCCCTGGATCAGTAATGCTGACACCACACAGTACATCGAAGGATTTATAACAGAGTGGCAATCACACACTTATTACATCGTTGTCTCAAAGAGAACTTATTACAATAAATATGGCTTAAGGCCATCTAGTGTCGATAACAGCGGAAGATTCGGAAGATAAATGGGTCCATCAACTCCAACGACATCACTGAGTATAGAACCACGACCTAGAAACACCTTACTCATCGTCTGAAAAGTCTGCAACATGAAAGTTGCAGCCCGAAAATGGGTCAGCACATGGAATATGCTGGCAATGTAACACATAGAGAGTAATGGAATGAAACAACTATACTATATGCATATATGGCTAGTGGAAAGCTCTATGGTTACAGTTTTGCGTAAAGCCAGTTTTTCCCTACTGCAAAGGAATAAATTTATTTAACTATCATGGTGGTTGTTAAACATCGAGAATGGTTGACAGCATTCCGATCCCAATTAAGTGAACAATTAAAACCCAACAACATTAATTAGAAGTAACATGTTGAGATTCACATGATATTCAAGTACTAGATACTCAAGTTGTCCATAACCGGGGACACGGCTAATCATGATTAGTTTGTACACTCTGCAGAGGTTTGCGCACTTTTCCCCACAAGACTCGATCGCCTCCGTTTGGTTTCTCACACTACATGGTGTTTGAGAAGACGGATGACCGAGACACAGTCTTTCAGAATCACTAGCACCTTACATGTGGGTAGACCGGTACACCTACTTTCCCCTACATCTGCTAGTCTACCCGTAAGAGTTCGCACGACTTAGTCAACTATGCCAGAGCCCATAATGGCTTGTGGCTGCACACGGAAGTTTCTAGCATGAAAGATCTTATGATCCCTTTGAGCCTGGGTGGCGGTCCAAAATAAAACAGGCAAGTCCTGATAGACATCAGGTGCCTCATCCACCCAGATGTGTGTTTAAGTTGCCACCTTAGATAAACCATTAAAATTATCAACTCACATCTGTCATGGATATCACTCACCCAATCCATGTCTACTAGCATAGCATGGCATAATAAGCAAACGTAGAAGTAACTCCCAAAGGTTTCATAATAATACAGGTGATAGGTACTACCTCATCTACTTCCCATCCCACAATTTAATTAGATCCTAATCATGCAATGTGAGAGGATTGATCTAATGCAATAAAACATGGGTTGTAGAAAAGGTATGATCAAAGTGTTACTTGCCTTGCTGATGATCCGCGAGTCCTAGGGTTTCGAAGTAACAAGCGGCACAATCCGGGTAATCTATCACAGACAAACAACAAGCATACAATAAGTACTCATCTAATGCACAGGTAAAACTCGAACAAGAGAACGAACCAGAAAGTTCAATTTAAGAACTCCGGTTGCAAAGAAAGAACGGACCGAACAAAGAAATGGAAAACAAACGGCGGAAGAAAACAACTCGGTTCTAGCAAGTTGAAACTAGGTCAAATTTTACCGGGGCAAAAACTTGTTTAAGTTGATTAGACGGAACGGCGGTTTCGAAAAGAAACTCCAGGCGCTTGAATCACCTGATTCTGATAAACGAGCGAGAAGAAAGACTAGAACGAAGATCGGATCTGAGATCACGATCGCGGAATAAAACCGACGAAAAAGAAAACGAAGAGCGGTTAAACGAACGGGCGTTGTTAACCGGGAAAAAGATGGGTGATCGCGTTCGTTGAGACAAACGGTCCGAAAGAAGAACTAAAACCGATCTAGGGTTTTGGAAGAAAACCGAAACAAAAACCGGAAGAAAAAGAAAAGAAACGGAGAGAAAATGGAACGGTTCTTTTAGGAAAAACCGGACCGGGGAAGAAAAAGAGAGGCGCGGCTACCTCGGGAGGCGGGCTCCGGGCGGCGGAGGCTAAGGGCGGCGGCGGCGGCTTAGGGCGGCGGCGGCGGCGACTAAGGCGGCGGCTAGGGGCTGCGCGCTGCTGCTTGCTGCGGCTTAGGAGGAGAGGGGCTTGGGGTTTTGGTGTGAGGAGAGGGGGGGGTTATGGGGGTATTTATACTAGGAGGGGGAGGGGGTAGATGCTTGGGCAAGGGGCAAAGGGGGCGCCGGCCTAGAGTCCTTATAGGACTCGGCCTAGGGCGGGGCGGCGGCTGCCTGCGCCTGGCGCCTGGCGCGCGCGCGGCTGGGGCTGGGGCCTGGCCGGCCGGCCTGCTGGCTGGGCCTTGGCCCAAGGCGCTGCGAAGAAGATTTTTTTTTAAAATCGATTCCGCGCAGAAAAACAAAAAGAAAACTAACTAAACGAACTCCGGAAAACCTAAAGTAAATTTTCCCCGACTCCTGACAACGAGTCGAACAAAAATGAACTTTACTCCGGACCTAAAATGCAATTTTTGAAAACACGCATTTTCCCTATCCAAATAAAATGCAAACAAAACTCCGAAAACCAAAATTTGATTTATTCATTAAATCTTCATTTTTTCCTAAATTTGGGAAAGTCATATTATTCCCCTCTCTCATATTTTGATATTGGAAAAATAATTGAAGATGAAATAAATAAATCAAATGATCCTCTTTTCAAATTTGAGAAAACTCTCAAATATGAAAATAACGAAATCTCCAACTCTCTCCGAAGGTCCTTGAGTTGCGTGAAATTTCTAGGATCAACCAAAATGCATGAAAATATGATATGCATGATGATCTAGTGTATAACATTCCAAATTGCAAATTTGGGATGTTACAGACCTACCCCCCTTAGGATGAATCTCGCCCTCGAGATTCGGGTTGGCTAGAAAATAGGTGAGGGTGGTCTTTGAGCAAATCTTCTTCTCTTTCCCAGGTGGCTTCATCCTCTGAGTGGTGGTTCCACTGAACCTTGCAAAACTTGATAACCTTGCTGCGGGTAACTCTGCTGGCATAATCGAGAATCTTGACTGGCTTCTCCTCATACGTTAAGTCGTCCTTCAACTGAATCGCTTTGAGTGGCACGGTATCTCTTAGCGGTACCTCCGCCATCTCGGCGTGACACTTCTTCATCTGAGAAACATGGAATACATCATGAACTCCTGACAGTCCCTCTGGTAATTCCAACTTATAAGCGACTTCTCCCATACGTTGCAAGATCTTATACGGTCCAACGAAACGCGGTGCTAACTTTCCCTTAACTCCAAAGCGCTTAACTCCTCAAAGTGGGATACTCGAAGATAAACTCTGTCTCCGGTTTCGTAAACTGTCTCCTTGCGTTTAGAATCTGCGTAGCTCTTCTGCCTGGATTGGGCTACCTTGAGCCTATCGCGAATCAACTTAACTTTCCGTTCAGACTCCTTAATCAAATCTGGTCCAAAGAATTGACGGTCTCCAACTTCGTCCCATCATCAACGGTGTCCTACACCTCCTACCGTATAAAGCTTCGAAAGGTGCCATCTTCAAACTGGTTTGGTAACTATTGTTATAAGAAAACTCCGCATACGGCAAGTTATCGTCCCAACTAGATCCATAATCTAGTGCACAAGCTCTCAGCATATCTTCCAAAATCTGAATGACTCTCTCGGTCTGTCCATCCGTCTGTGGATGAAAAGCTGTGCTGAACTTCAGTCTGGTTCCTAAAGTTTCATGCAACTGATTCCAAAACTTTGAGGTAAATTGGGTTCCTCTATCTGATACGATACTCCTCGGAACTCCATGCAAACAAATGATCCTAGTCATGTATATCTTTGCCAACTTAGCACTGGTGTAAGTGGTCATAACTGGAATGAAATGTGCTACCTTCGTCAAACGATCAACTACTACCCATATCGAGTCGTAGCCTGCCTTTGTCCTGGGTAGTCCCGTGATAAAATCCATGCCTATCTTATCCCACTTCCATTCGGGTATCGACAATGGTTGTAACAATCCTGCTGGCTTCAAATGCTCTGCCTTTACCCTCTGACATACATCACAAACTGCTACATATGCTGCAATATCCTTCTTCATTTCGGTCCACCAGAATGTTTCCTTTAAATCCAAATACATTTTGGTATTCCCTGGGTGAATCGAATACGGTGAATCATGTGCCTCTTGCAAAATCAACTTCCTGATCTCCAGGTCATTTGGCACATAAACACGGTCCTCAAACCATAGGGTATCGTGCTCATCCTCACGAAATCCCTTTGCTTTTCCTTCGCTCAATTTCTCTTTTATAGCCGCAATCTCCTTGTCAGATTTCTGAGCTTCTCTGTTCTTATCCATCAATCTTGACTGAATCTCCAATGCTGCTACATAGCCTCTCGGAACTATTTCCAAACATAGCTCACGAAGGTTTTCTGCTAACTCCTTGGGTATTTTCCCCGTCATTAGAGTATTGACATGGCTCTTACGGCTCAATGCATCAGCTACTACATTAGCTTTTCCGGGATGGTAATGCAATCTCATGTCATAATCCTTGATGAGCTCCAACCATCTCCTTTGTCTGAGGTTCAACTCCTTCTGCGTGAAAATGTACTTCAAACTCTTGTGATCCGTGTACACCTCACAATGATTTCCAATGAGGAAATGTCTCCACGTTTTCAATGCATGCACTACGGCTGCTAACTCCAAATCATGCGTGGCATAATTCAACTCATGAGGCTTCAGTTGCCGTGAAGCATACGAAACAACTCTCCCTTCCTGCATAAGCACTGCTCCAAGTCCTCGACGTGAAGCGTCGCAATACACCTCATAATCCTTGGTCTGATCTGGCAAAATCAATACTGGTGAGGTAACCAAACGTTTCTTCAACTCCTGGAAACTAGCCTCACACTCCTCAGTCCATTTGAACTTAGTATCCTTCTTCAACAACTCCGTCATAGGCTTCGCAATCTTTGAGAAATTCTCAATAAATCTCCGGTAGTATCCTGCGAGTCCAAGAAAACTCCGGATCTCTCCAACTGTTGTTGGTGCTTCCCATTCGGTTACGGTCTCAACCTTAGTGGGGTCAACTGCTATACCTTCTCCGGATATAACGTGTCCGAGGAATCCAACTTCCTTCAACCAAAACTCATATTTGCTGAATTTGGCGTATAACTGATGTTCCCTTAGTTTCTCCAAAACCAAACGCAAATGTTCCTTATGCTCCTCTTTATTCTTTGAATAAACCAGGATGTCATCAATGAACACTACGACGAACTTATCCAAAAACTCCATAAACACTTTGTTCATCAGGTTCTTAAAATAGGCAGGTGCGTTAGTCAATCCAAATGGCATAACGGTATACTCATACAGTCCATATCTCGTGGTGAATGCTGTCTTAGGTATGTCTTGCTCCCGAATCTTCAATTGATGGTACCCTGATCGCAAATCGATCTTGGAAAACACTTTAGCTCCTTGCAACCGATCAAACAGATCGTTGATCATTGGTAGTGGGTACTTATTCTTGATGGTTACTTCATTCAATCCCCGATAATCTACAACCATCCTTAATGATCCATCCTTCTTTTCCACTAGAAGTACGGGTGATCCCCAAGGCGAAGAACTTGGGCGAATGTAACCTTTATCCAATAACTCCTTAATCTGATTCTTAATTTCCACCAAATCCTTTGCTGGCATCCGGTACGGTCGCTTCAATATTGGGCCTGTACCTGGCAATAACTCAATCGAAAACTCAATGTCTCTATCTGGTGGCATGCCTGGTAATTCCTCAGGAAATACATCAGGAAAATCCTTTACCACTGGTACTTCTTCTTGCACAACTCCTGTTAGGCAGTTCACTTGTGTCCTATTTGGCACATGCCAGGATACATACTTGATCCTTCTTCCTTCTGGTGTGGTAAGCAAAATTGTCTTACTAGCACAATCGATGTTTCCTCCATACATCGACAGCCAATCCATACCAAGAATCACATCCAGACCTTGGGATTCCAGAATAATTAAATCTGTTGGGAAAACATGCCTTCCTATACTTAATGGTACTAGGAAACATCCTTGTCTGGCCATGTACTCTGCTCCTGGCGAGCTTACTAGCATAGGTGTTTTAAGAATCCTAGTGGGCAGGCTATACTTTTCCACAAATCCCCTTGATATGTATGAATGCGATGCACCAGTATCGAAAAGAACGAGTGCGGTAAATGACTTAACCAAAAACTTACCGATTACTGCATCGGGCTGATCTTCAACCTCCTCCACATTAACGTGGTTCACCTGTCCCCTATTGAAAGGGTTCGGCTTCTTCCCAGAGCTTCCATTGCCATTTCCATTCTGGCCTTCGGGACATTCATTGGCATAATGTCCGGTCTTGGAACACTTGAAACAGGTGACTTGACTCAGGTCTCTCTTGGTTGGGGTCGATGGGGTGGTCCGGTTCTGGCCGTTGCTTCCTCCATTCCCATTACCATTCTTGTGGCCATTATGGTTGTGCGAGCTACCTCCTCCATGGGTATGCTGAAACTGAAATCCTGGTTTAGGGGCAAAACGGGGCTTCTGCTGGGCTCCAGAGTTATACTTCCCCTGTCCATACTTCCTCTTACGGTTCTCAATCTGCTGTTGCTTTCCTTCAATCATGATGGCACGATCTACCAACTCCTGGTAGTTGTTGAAACTTGCTACCATCAATTTCATGCTTAGTTCATCATTCAGTCCTTCCAGAAACTTCTCCTGCTTAGCTGCATCCGTAGCAACGTCATCTGGGGCATAACGTGCTAACTTGCTGAAATCGTCAACGTACTGGCCAACTGTCCTTCCTCCTTGGCGTAAGTTGCGAAACTCACGCTTCTTCACGGCCATAGCTCCTGCTGAAACATGGGCAGTGCGGAAAGCTTGCTGAAACTGATCCCATGTGACAGTGTCAACTGGGTAAGTGGCTGTGAAATTCTCCCACCATGCTGCCGCGGGTCCGTCAAGCTGGTGAGCGGCAAACTTCACTTTCTCACCATCCGTGCATCCTGCAGTGGTCAACTCCCTTCCTATCTTGCGGAGCCAATCGTCTGCTACTATTGGCTCGGTGCTACTGGAAAACACCGGCGGATTCAGCCTAAGGAAACGGGCTAAGTGGTCAACAGGTGGTGGTGGTGGTGGGTTGTTGTTGTTGTTGTTGTTCTGCTGGTTCTGGACTAACATCTGCATCAATTGATTCTGCTGCTGGATCAACTGAGTGAGCTCCGGTGGGAATCCATTGTCACGTCTCGGAGGCATCTGAGGGTTTAGAAAAGACGAGAATTAAGAATAGAGTGAGGTCTAAAGGGAAAACACTACCCTAATGCACATGGGCAAATGCACACAAAATCACTTCATTCAATCAAACAAGGGCTTACAAACGGTCTAAATCTATCGCGAAAGTGCTTGACTATAATGTTTACATGGGGGAATACTACTACTATCTGGTGGTCATCTAGAAATTTGAACCGGTGGAAGACTCCATGATATCTGCTCCGGCTTCGTCTTCAAAGTCGGGTTCACTTGGATCCGAATCGGTGTCGTCGATGATGATGTAGTTGTCCGGACATGCGACGTACTCGTCCTCCTCCTTGGATGCTAACTTCCTCTTGAGTTCTTCAATCTCCTGCTTAAGATCGCCATTGTGTCTCGCTAGAGCTACGATCTCGTCCATGTAGTCCTTGCGCGTAGACTTCAGTTCTCCTTCTAGCTCGATGATCCTTGCCTTTGCATTCTTCAACTCTATCATATCATTGCACATCTGGTTCTCGTGGCGTAGAATGTGCTGGTTTAACTCCTGGATGAAAGATGCAATGGATCTATCCTTCTTGGTGTTGACTAACTCCCATTGTTCATCTCGGCGTCCACAAATCTGGTAGATAGTGTCCTTGAGGTCTTCTTGGTAAACTTCTCCAATGCGTCCTATGGTGATATGAGCTGCCATGCTCTTTCCCAGACTCCAGGTTGGTGCATTGAAAACACTATCTATAGGCTTCGTGATTGGCGCAAATGTTCATCCCGGAACGTGAGCTTGAATCTTCCAGCGCTCCTCTTCAGGCAGAGTGGTGTTGAAGGTGCCGGTGAAGCTTGGTAGTCCTATGTTCAGGTACTTGGTGACTTCCTTCAGGTGAAATCCAAATGGTGTGCCTTAATCCGGTTGAGCGTACTTAATCTTCACGTTCGTCATCCTAAAAGAGTAGAAAAGATGAGGAGTTAGAAAATGAGAAGAGAGTAGTGATCTATGGCTTTAACTTAGTGGTCGTGTCCTACAGTCAGCGTGGGCTCTGATACCATCTCTGTAGCGACCCGACCCGAATGGATCAAGTGCTCTGTGCTCAGGTGTCATCCCTGGATCAGTAATGCTGACACCACACAGTACATCGAAGGATTTATAGCAGAGTGGCAATCACACACTTATTACATCGTTGTCTCAAAGAGAACTTATTACAATAAATATGGCTTAAGGCCATCTAGTGTCGATAACAGCGGAAGACTCGGAAGATAAATGGGTCCATCAACTCCAACGGCATCACTGAGTATAGAACCATGACCTAGAAACACCTTACTCGTCGTCTGAAAAGTCTGCAACATGAAAGTTGCAGCCCGAAAACGGGTCAGCACATGGAATATGCTGGCAATGTAACACATAGAGAGTAATGAAATGAAACAACTATACTATATGCATATATGGCTGGTGGAAAGCTCTATGGTTACAGTTTTGCGTAAAGCCAGTTTTTCCCTACTGCAAAGGAATAAATTTATTTAACTATCATGGTGGTTGTTAAACATCGAGAATGGTTGACAGCATTCCGATCCCAATTAAGTGAACAATTAAAACCCAACAACCTTAATTAGAGTAACATGTTGAGATTCACATGATATTCAAGTACTAGATACTCAAGTTGTCCATAACCGGGGACACGGCTAATCATGATTAGTTTGTACACTCTGCAGAGGTTTGCGCACTTTTCCCCACAAGACTCGATCGCCTCCGTTTGGTTTCTCGCATTACATGGTGTTTGAGAAGACGGATGACCGAGACACAGTCTTTCAGAAGCACTAACACCTTACATGTGGGTAGACCGGTACACCTACTTTCCCCTACATCTGCTAGTCTACCCGTAAGAGTTCGCACGACTTAGTCAACTATGCCAGAGCCCATAATGGCTTGTGGCTGCACACGGAAGTTTCTAGCATGAAAGATCTTATGATCCCTTTGAGCCTGGGTGGCGGTCCAAAATAAAACAGGCAAGTCCTGATAGACATCAGGTGCCTCAATCCACCCAGATGTGTATTTAAGTTGCCACCTTAGATAAACCATTAAAATTATCAACTCACATCTGTCATGGATATCACTCATCCAATCCACGTCTACTAGCATAGCATGGCATAATAAGCAAACGTAGAAGTAACTCCCAAAGGTTTCATAATAATACAGGTGATAGGTACTACCTCATCTACTTCCCATCCCACAATTTAATTAGATCCTAATCATGCAATGTGAGAGGATTGATCTAATGCAATAAAACATGGGTTGTAGAAAAGGTATGATCAAAGTGTTACTTGCCTTGCTGATGATCCGCGAGTCCTAGGGTTTCGAAGTAACAAGCGGCGCAATCCGGGTGATCTATCGCAGACAAACAACAAGCATACAATAAGTACTCATCTAATGCACAAGTAAAACTTGAACAAGAGAACGAACCAGAAAGTTCAATTTAAGAACTCCGGTTGCAAAGAAAGAACGGACCGAACAAAGAAACGGAAAACAAACGGCGGAAGAAAACAACTCGGTTCTAGCAAGTTGAAACTAGGTCAAATTTTACCGGGGCAAAAACTTGTTTAAGTTGATTAGACGGAACGGCGGTTTCGAAACGAAACTCCAGGCGCTTGAATCACCTGATTCCGATAAACGAGCGAGAAGAAAGACTAGAACGAAGATCGGATCTGAGATCACGATCGCGGAATAAAACCGACGAAAAAGAAAACGAAGAGCGGTTAAACGAACGGGCGTCGTTAACCGGGAAAAAGATGGGTGATCACGTTCGTTGAGACGAACGGTCCGAAAGAAGAATGAAAACCGATCTAGGGTTTCGGAAGAAAACCGAAATAAAAACCAGAAGAAAAAGAAAAGAAATGGAGAGAAAACGGAACGGTTCTTTTAGGAAAAACCGGACCGGGGAAGAAAAAGAGAGGCGCGGCTACCTCGGGAGGCGGGCTCTGGGCGGCGGCGACTAAGGGCGGCGGCGGCGGCTTAGGGCGGCGGCGGCAGCGACTAAGGCGGCGGCTAGGGGCTGCGCGCTGCTGCTTGCTGCGGCTTAGGAGGAGAGGGGCTTGGGGTTTTGGTGTGATGAGAGGGGGGGGTTATGGGGGTATTTATACTAGGAGGGGGAGGGGGTAGATGCTTGGGCAAGGGGCAAAGGGGGCGCCGGCCTAGAGTCCTTCTAGGACTCGGCCTAGGGCGGGGCGGCGGCTGCCTGCGCCTGGCGCCTGGCGCGCGCGCGGCTGGGGCTGGGGCCTGGCCGGCCGGCCTGCTGGCTGGGCCTTGGCCCAAGGCGCTGCGAAGAAGATTTTTTTAAAAAAAAATCGATTCCGCGCAGAAAAACAAAAAGAAAACTAACTAAACGAACTCCGAAAAACCTAAAGTAAATTTTCCCCGACTCCTGACAACGAGTCGAACAAAAATGAACTTTACTCCGGACCTAAAATGCAATTTTTGAAAACACGCATTTTTCCCTATCCAAATAAAATGCAAACAAAACTCCGAAAACCAAAATTTGATTTATTCATTAAATCTTCATTTTTTCCTAAATTTGGGAAAGTCATATTATTCCCCTCTCTCATATTTTGATATTGGAAAAATAATTGAAGATGAAATAAATAAATCAAATGATCCTCTTTTCAAATTTGAGAAAACTCTCAAATATGAAAATAACGAAATCTCCAACTCTCTCTGAAGGTCCTTGAGTTGCGTGAAATTTCTAGGATCAACCAAAATGCATGAAAATATGATATGCATGATGATCTAGTGTATAACATTCCAAATTGCAAATTTGGGATGTTACAAGAATGCTTCATGTACTTCACTTATATCTTTTAAGTACGATCTTATAGAATTGCTCTTTGTGCTTCACTTAAATCTTTTGAGTACGGTTTTATAGAATGCTTCGTGTGCTTCACTTATACATTTTGAGCTTGGACATTGGTTAGTTTATATTAATTGTAGAAAGCTCCATGAACTTCACTTATATATTTTGGAGTATGAATAATAATATCATCTAAAGCGGGTTTGGAAGAGTGTCAACTCTAGGAACTAGTGATCCCGCTATTCCGAATGAGAAGAATTTTGCTTATGTGGAGAGTAGAAAATTTTCTATGCTTGTAGATCATGAAAAGAATGCTTTATGTGATGGTTATATTGTTGAAATCATTCACGATGCTACTGAAAATTATTATGAGGGAGGAATACATGCTTGTAGGAGTGCAATAATATCAAGTTTTTCTCTCTATGTGCTTAAAGTTTTGAAGTTATACTGTTTTTCCTTCCTATGCTAGTTGATTATTGTTCCCATAAATTGTGTTCTCACAAAATCCCTAGGCATAGGAAGTGGGTTAGGTTTAAATGTCCTAGTCATATTCTTCATGATTCTCTCTTTATGTTCAAGTCTTATCTTTCATGTGAGCATCATTGAAATCATCATGCCTAGCTAAAAGGCATTAAAGAAAAGCGCTTGTTGTGAGACAACCCAATATTTACCCTTACTGTTTTTGTGTGTTTACATGATTAAGCTGCTGTAGTAATCATGTTTTGTAGCTTTTGTTTCAATAAAGTGCCAAGTAAGACCTTTGGGAAAGACTTGGGTGAAAGGTAATGTGATCTTGCTGTAACAAACAGAAACTTTGCGCTCATGAGATTAGCTGCCATTTTTTACATATAAGTGATTTGTTGCTGATTATTTTTTCAGAAGATTAATATACAAATTCATTACGTCCACAAATTTATTTCATAATTTTTTGAGTAGCAGAAGTATGGTTAGTGTTCAGATCATTACAGACTGTTCTGTTTTTGACAGATTCTGTTTTCATTGCATAGTTTGCTTGTTTTCTAGTTTCTATGACTTATATTCCTCAATATAAATTATAGAAATGATATGGTACAGTAGGCATTGTGTGAGAACAATTATGATCTTTGTATTTGACAATACCAAGGTGAATGGTTTACTCTTTATCATACTAACCTATCTCACGAAGTTCCGTTAAGTTTTGTGTGATTGAAGTTTTCAAGCTTTGGGTGAGATATCGATATGAGGAGAATAAGGAGTGGAAAGACCCTAAGCTTGGGGATGCCCAAGGCACCCCAAGGTAATATTCAAGGAAGACTCAAGCGCCTAAGCTTGGGGATGCCCCAGAAGGCATCCCCTCTTTCGTCTTCAAAACTATTGGTATACCTTACTCGGAGCTATATTTTTATTCATCACATGATATGTGTTTTGCTTGGAGCGTATTTTCAATTTTACTTGCTGTTTGAATAAAATCATTGGATCTGAAATCTTAAATGAAAAAGAATCCTCCCATGGCTAGTTAATTATTTGACTACTCAGTGTCCTTCACTCATATCTTTTTGGAGTAGTTTGTCATTACTCACGTGCTTCACATATATCCTATGAGTAAATGGTTGAATGAATTGAATATCATAAATCTCAATTTATATATGTTTCGTATGCTTATACAATGGGGAGTAATGACTTCACATGGAATAAGTATAGTTAGTAAACTTATTGAAAGTTAGCAAACGTACAATTGGTCACTTGAACATTTCATGAAAGAATATTGAAGGAAGAGAGATTTCACATATAAATATACTATCTTGGACATCTTTTGTAATTGTGAGTGTCAGTGTCAAAACCGGCGGATCTCGGGTAGGGGGTCCCGAACTGTGCGTCTAAGGCGGATGGTAACAGGAGGCAGGGAACACGATGTTTTACCCAGGTTCGGGCCCTCTTGACGGAGGTAAAACCCTACGTCCTGCTTGATTTATTCTTGATGATATGAGTATTACAAGAGTTGATCTACCACGAGATCGGAGAGGCTAAACCCTAGAAGCTAGCCTATGGTATGATTGTATGTTGTCCTACGGACTAAAACCCTCCTGTTTATATAGACACCGGAAAGGGCTACGGTTACACAAGGTCGGTTACAAAGGAGATATCCATATCCGTACTGCCTAGCTTGCCTTCCATGCCAAGTAGAGTCCCGTCCGGACACGAGACGAAGTCTTCAATCTTGTATCTTCATAGTCCAACAGTCCGGCCAAAGGATATAGTCCGGCTGTCCGGAGACCCCCTAAGCCAGGACTCCCTCAGTAGCCCCGAACCTGGCTTCAATGACGATGAGTCCGGCGCGCAGTATTGTCTTTGGCATTGCAAGGCGGGTTCCTCCTTCGAAGACACCACGGAAGAATTTGAATACAAGTATAGTGTCCGACCTTGCAAAATAAGTTCCACATGCCACCGTAGAGAGAATAATATTTCCACAAATCTAATCTGCTGACTTGTTTCGGCAACATGACATGATGCCATGGCCCAGTGATTATTCGAACCGTTTCCTTTAACTAGCCCCGCACATAACGCGAGGCAATTTCTTGACACGTCTCGTCAAAGCAGAGATCGTGTCCCCCTTATTATGGGATTCTCGTCAATATGGGCGTGGGTAACCCAACCATGCTTAGGACTCCTAGATTTTAGGCAAGCCCCAAACGACCACGAGGAGGACGCTTGATATTCACCCTCTTTATAAAGGGTCAAGGTTTTTACTTTTTTCCTCCCGTGCTCAATCGAACCCTTCCCCCTAAAGGAAATATGCCCTAGAGGCAATAATAAAGTTATTATTTATTTCCTTATATCATGATAAAGGTTTATTATTCATGCTAGAATTGTATTAACCGGAAACATAATACATGTGTGAATACATAGACAAACAGAGTGTCACTAGTATGCCTCTACTTGACTAGCTCGTTAATCAAAGATGGTTATGTTTCCTAACCATGGACAAAGAGTTGTCATTTTATTAACGGGATCACATCAGTAGTTGAATGATCTGATTGACATGACCCATTCCATTAGCTTAGCACCCGATCGTTTAGTATGTTGCTATTGCTTTCTTCATGACTTATACATGTTCCTATGACTATGAGATTATGTAACTCCTGTGTGCCGGAGGAACACTTTGGGTGCTACCAAACGTCACAACGTAACTGGGTGATTATAAAGGTGCTCTACAGGTGTCTCCAAAGGTACATGTTGGGTTGACGTATTTCAAGATTAGGATTTGTCACTCCGATCATCGGAGAGGTATCTCTGGGCCCTCTCGGTAATGCACATCACTTAAGCCTTGCAAGCATTGCAAATAATGAGTTAGTTGCGGGATGATGTATTACGGAACGAGTAAAGAGACTTGCCAGTAACGAGATTGAACTAGGTATTGGATACCGACGATCGAATCTCGGGCAAGTAACATACCGATGACAAAGGGAACAACGTATGTTGTTATGCGGTCTGACCGATAAAGATCTTCGTAGAATATGTAGGAGCCAATATGGGCATCCAGGTCTCGCTATTGGTTATTGACCAGAAAGGTGTCTCGGTCATGTCTACATAGTTCTCGAACCCGTAGGGTCCGCACGCTTAACGTTCGTTGACGATATAGTACTATGTGAGTTATGTATGTTGGTGACCGAATGTTGTTCGGAGTCCGGAATGAGATCACGGACATGACGAGGATCTCCGGAATGGTCCAGAGATGGGCCGCGCGCCCCTCCCCTCCCTTGGTCCGAATAGGACAAGGAGAGGGGGCCGGCCCCCCTTCCTCTTTTCCCCCCTCCGCAAATCCTATTCCAACTAGGATTGGGGGGGAATCCTACTCCCGGAGGGAGTAGGACTCCTCCTGGCGCGCCTCTCCTAGGCCGGCTGCACCCCCCCCCCTTGAGCCTTTATATACGGAGGCAGGGGCACCCCAGAGGAGCGCAAGTTGATCCACGTGATCATATTCTTAGCCGTGTGCGGCGCCCCCTGCCACCATAGTCCTCAATAATATTGTAGCGGTGCTTAGGCAAAGCCCTGCGACAGTAGTACATCAAGATCGTCACCACGCCATCGTGCTGACGGAACTCTTCCCCGACACTTTGCTGGATCGGAGTCCGGGGATCGTCATCGAGCTGAACGTGTGCTAGAACTCGGAGGTGCCGTAGTTTCGGTGCTTGATCGGTCGGGCCGTGGAGACGTACGACTACATCAACCAAACGCTTCGTTGTCGATCTACAAGGGTACGTAGATCACACTCTCCCCTCTCGTTGCTATGCATCACCATGATCTTGCGTGTGCATAGGAATTTTTTTGAAATTACTACGTTCCCCAACACCCCCACCTCAAGTTCTAACACCCAAAGCTCATGTCAGGTGCTTCGGACCTTCAATCATGTCCGGATCCAGCCTCCAGGGCCGGTGGATGCCCTCCTCCGTCATGGAGGATGATATCAGGAAGTTGAGGGAGGCAAGATACTTGACCGCCGAAGTCTCGCATCAGCTGCCTGCCCGAGGGCAGGTCGTCCCTACTCCTAAACCCAACGAAGACATTGTGTTCATCTCCCACTTTCTCCGAGGACTAGGCTTCACTCTGGATCCCTTCGTTAGGGGTTTGATGTTTTATTACGGGCTTGATTTCCACGATCTAGCCCCGGATTCCTTCCCCCACATCTCGGCATTTATTGTCGTATGTGAGGCCTTCCTCTGCATTACCCCTCACTTCGGCCTGTGGCTCAAGACCTTTGATGTGAAGCCGAAGACGGTCGAGGGGCAGTATGCAGTGTGTGGAGGTGCATTAATAAGCAAGATTGCTGGAGCTCCGTGGCCAAAAGGTTCCTTTCTAGAGGTGTCCGGATTATGTCAAAGGGAGTGGTTCTACATCACCGCTCCCAGAAGTGACAAGTGGGTAGCTCCCCCCATCTTTCGCTCAGGCCCCCCACCACAACTGATGTCATGGATCAGCAGGGGGCTGAGCTAGGGTCCAGCCAAGGATGTGCCCATACTGTAGAGCCGCATCTGGGATCTCTTCGAGGGAGATTTTAGTTTGGTTATGGTAGTGCAAGTCATGCTGGTTCGTCAAGTCCAGCCTTGCAAATGCCGGCCCCTTCGTTTATGGGAATTCAACCCAGAAGGACCACGCACTATTCAGAATTTCCTCGGCCTGACGCACGAGGAGATGTACTAGTCGTTCTTCGGTCCCTAGATAGAGTGTCCGGATATCTCTGAGGACATGGGCCTGAGCAGCAACCGCACCGCGGCCCAAGTAAGTAATCCTCTAGCCGAACACACTGTCTTTCTTTTATCATGACATCATTCTGAAGGATCGCTCTTTGACCAGGACTGGATAGCAAAGGCGAAGATGATCTGGTGTTCGGCGGTGCTAGAAAAGATGCTCGAGCCAGCACCTTGCCTGGTGCCCGCAAAGGAAGATGAAGGGGGGAATGAAGAGGGCCAAAGCGGGCCTCCACCGCTATCTGTTCCAACCGAGGGAACGAGCGTCTCCGTGAGGGAGGATAGCCAAGAGAAGGAGTCTGACATTCCTTCGCCCCGGGGGAGGAAGAGGACTACCTCTAATGATCCGGAAACCAAGGTTTCCAAACGGGAGAAGAAAACTCCACCAGAGGGTCCTGTCTCGGAGGGCGCTTTTGCCGCACAAAGCTCGTGCGGGGATCAGCCCTCTAACGAGTCGTAAGTGATCAAAATTTACTTGATAGCAGAAATATTCTACCTTAATTCCGTGGAAACTAACCGAAGCGTTTATCTTGCAGTTCGGATCTTAGCCCTTCTCAACAGAGCTCGTCTTTAGGGGACCTTCTTCCGGAGATGATGGAGACCCAAACACCTCCCCCGGACTCCCCCGTTCAAGAAGCGGGCGACCTTGAAGTGTCTTCATGGAGGGCCTCTCCGGATTCAGTGAGGCCAGAAGATAATCCCATAGTCACTCGAAGTCCCCAGCATCCGGCTCTTGAAGAGGGCACACAAAAGAGTCCGGCGCCATCTGGTATGCGGTCGGACATACTGAGGGATCTGCTGAAGCGAGCGACCATCTCGGAAGAACACCGTGCATTGATGGGTACGGTGATGGAAAGGATTTCGTCCGCCGAAAGCGGGTTGCATGACACCTTTATGAGTCTACTAACGGGCTTTGAGGTACGTAAAATGATATACCTTTGTGATGGTGCCGCACGTTTTTAGGTGTGCCCGGTGTAGATAGTAGCCCCTGAGATTCTGGTTGTCACCAAGAACGGTGGCAAATAGAGGATCGTAGTCCTAGTAAATAACCATACCACCTTTATGTGCAGGTGGTGGAAGCTCCGGTGGCTAGCCGGACTCATGAGTTTGCCGAACTAAAGCGGCAACTGGATGCGGCGGATGCTGACATCGGGCTTGTTAACAAGAGGCTTGACGAGGCACAGTGTAAGTGATATTTTCTGGTAAATGTCACATAGTAAGAGCAGCGTGATGCCAGTATCTCTAATGTGTTGTGACTGCAGATGGAGCTGCCACTGTGGAGACCCTTCGGGCGGAACTTGCCCGAGCCAAAGAACAAGCAAGGAGTAGTAATGCGGCTGCTTTGAAGGCGGCCGAAGAGTTAAGAGCCGAGAAGGCCGCGCATTGCGAGAGCAAAGAGAAAATGGCCAAGATGGCTATAGAGTTAAAAGATACTACCGACCGTTGTTAGGTCCTTGAAAAAGAAAACTGAATGAAGGCGACGGACCTCAAAAAGGCCACGATGGTGACCAAAGACACCCGCTCTGCCATGAGAGCGAAGAAGGAGGAGCTGCATGAAGCCAGTTATATTGTGGCTGGGAAGCCCTTTTTGCTGTGGAGGAAGTTCGGAGATCTGCGGTACACCCCTCTGGATCGGCTGTGGAGTTCGGCAGACGCATATCTGGATTTGACGGCAAGTACTGTCGATGCGGCTGAATACTTCCAAGATCAAACAGATCGTGAAGTGGACGAGCTATTCTGGTCGCAGTTTAACATTCCAGAGCGTCCTCTTCCGCTAACTGATCAGCTTGCCGAATGGGCTGAACTCAATAGATTGTCCGGACTTGCCATGAGGTCCGTCGGAGATCATCTGTGGCCGGAAAAACCGAAGCCGAACAGCTATTTCAGCTTAGTGTAGTAGTTCCTTGGTGCGGTGCCGCGCATCAATGCGATGAAGAGGTCGGCGTGCATAGAAGGCTCGCGAATGGCTATTGCCTGTGTCAAAGCATATTGGGCGGAAATGGATGCTACCACTGTTGCGGCGCAAGGTTCGTCCATAGGCCGAGTGGCTGGCGAGCACTATTTTGAAGAAGTTCTTGAGGGTGCTCGTTTGATAGAGGCCCAGTGCTCGAAGAATATTGTGTTTCACTGACATGTATTCCCATTGTAAAAACAATGTTTTATTAATTTTATCAAGGTTGTATTTATACTTTCGCCCGAAAGTATTGTGATGCCTCCTGTGCGGCCGTTTTATTTATACATGTGTATAACCTGAAAGATTGCAGTCGTCGGCTTCAGCCCCCATGCATATAATGCGGGGGTGTTCGCAGAAGACGCGTATTCACACTTAATCCAACGTCTTGGTCCTACTAAGGAGGTGAGAGCGCAGCGAACTAGGCAACCAGACTATAATGCTTTAGCACTTTCACTTAGCCATAGGAGTTTGACAGTGGGCTACTATATAGCCCCTGGTGGCGCCCCACTCACCCGAGTTCGGGGTGCGTACATGCCCAGCCGGGAAACGGCCCTTTGTTAAGGCGGAGGAATTCTAGGATTCCAATAGGTCATCGAGTGGTTGACCAGTCTCGCGCTATATCATGACAGTCAATTTTCGGCTTTCTCTACTGAGGTGCTTGATAACCCACAAGTATAGGGGATCGCAACAGTTTTCGATAAGTAAGAGTGTCGAACCCAACGAGGATCTAGAGGTAGAACAAATATTCCCTCAAGTTTTATCGACCACCGATACAACTCTACGCACACTTGATGTTCGCTTTACCTAGAACAAGTATGAAGCTAGAAGTACTTTGTAGGTGTTTTCGGAAAGGCTTGCAAGAAAGTAAAGAGCACGAAAATAAAACTAGGGGCTGTTAAGGTAAAGAAGCAACTAAAGTAAATATAGCGAGTGTGGAAAAGTGGTGGTAGGAGTTGCGAAATTGCCCCTAAGCAATTGACTACTTTACTAGACCAATAGCAAGTATTATGTGGGAGAGGCCACTGCTAGCATGTCATCCCTGACTTGGAATTATATGCACTTATGATTGGAACTATTAGCAAGCATCCGCAACTACTAATGTTCATTAAGGTAAAACCCAACCATAGCATTAAGATATATTGGTCCCCCTTCAATCCCGTATGCATCAATTTCTATGCTAGGTTGAAGCTTCTGTCACTCTTGCCCTCCAATACATAGTCCTATCAACATACAACTAACCCTAGGGCGTGATCCACGCGCGCAATCATATGATGGGCACCAAAGGACAGCAACATAACCAGAAGCAAATTAAATCAATCATAGCAATTCATCAACCACCGATAGGACAACGAAAATCTACTCAGACATCATAGGATGGCAACACATCATTGGATAATAATATGAAGCATAAAGCACCATGTTCAAGTAGAGGGTACAGCGGGTTGCGGGAGAGTGGACCGCTGTAGATAGAGGGGGGAAGGTGATGGAGATGTTGGTGAAGATGGCAGAGGTGTTGGTGTAGATCACGGTGATGATGATGATGGCCACGGCGGCGTTCCGGCGCCACTGGAGGAGAGGGGGAGAGGGGCCCCCTTCTTCCTCTTCTTCCTTGACCTCCTCCCTAGATGGGAGAAGGGTTTCTCCTCTGGTCCTTGGCCTCCATGGCATGGGAGGGGCGAGAGCCCCTCCAAGATTGGATCTATCTCTCTGTTTCTCTCTGCTTCTGCGTTCTCTCCTGGCTCTGTTTCACCGTTTCGTATATATATGGAGATACATAACTCCGATTGGCCTGAAACCTTCGCCATGATTTTTCCCGAATATTAGCTTTCTTGCGGCAAAAGAAGAGCGTCAACCGCCTTACGGTGGGCTCACGAGGGTAGGGGCGCGCCCTAGGGGGGTGCCCCTGCCTCGTGACCACCTCGGGCACTGGCTCACGTTGATTTTCCTTCCGAATTTTCCATATTTTCCAAAAATAAGCTCCGTCCGTTTTTATCCCGTTTGGACTCCGTTTGATATGGATATTCTGCGAAACCAAAAACATGCAACAGACAGGAACTGGCACTGGATCAATATGTTAGTCCCAAAAATAAAATAATAAGTTGCCAAAAAGTATATGAAAGTTGAATAATATTGGCATGGAACAAACAAAAATTATAGATACGACGGAGACGTATCAGCATCCCCAAGCTTAATTCCTGCTCGTCCTCGAGTAGGTAAATGATAAAAAAGAAAATTTTTGATGTGGAATGCTACCTAGCATAATCTTGATCATATGTCTAATCATGGCATGAATATTAAGACATGAGTGATTCAAAGCAATAATCTATCCTTTAACATAAAGACAATAATACTTAAAGCATACCAACCAAGCAATTATGTCTTATTGAAATAGCATAGCCAAAGAAAGCTCATCCCTACAAAATCATATAGTCTGGCTATGCTCCATCTTCACCACACAAAGCATTCACATCATGCACAACCCCGATGACAAGCCAAGCAATTGTTTCATACTTTTGACATTCTCAAACCTTTTCAACTTTCACGCAATACGTGAGCGTGAGCCATGGACATAGCACTATAGGTGGAATAGAATATGATGATGGGGGTTATGTGGAGAAGACAAAAAAGGAGAAAGTCTCACATCAACTAGGCGTATCAACGGGCTATGGAGATGCCCATTAATAGATATCAATGTGAGGAGTAGGGATTGCCATGCAACGGATGCACTAGAGCTATAAGTATATGAAAGCTCAAACTGAAACTAAGTGGGTGTGCATCCAACTTGCTTGCTCATGAAGACCTAGGGCATTTAAGGAAGCCCATCATTTGGAATATACAAGCCAAGTTCTATAATGAAAATTTCCACTAGTATATGAAAGTGATAACTCAAGAGACTCTTTATATGAAGAACATGGTGCTACTTTGAAGCACAAGTGTGGTAAAAGGATAGTAACATTGCCCCTTTTTTGCGGGCTTCTTTGGCCCCCCTTTTTTATTTAGGCTTCTTTGGCCTCTCTTTTTTTGGGCAATGCTCTAATAATGATGATCATCACACTTTTATTTACTTACAACTCAATATTACAACTTGATATCTAGAACAAAGATATGACTCTATATGAATGCCTCCGGCGGTGTACCGGGATGTGCAATGATCTAGCATAGCAATGACATCAAAAAAATGGACAAGCCATGAAAACATCATGCTAGCTATCTTACGATCATGCAAAGCAATATGACAATGATGCTCAAGTCATGTATATGATGACGATGGAAGTTGCATGGCAATATATCTAGGAATGGCTATGGAAATGCCATAATAGGTAGATATGGTGGCTGTTTTGAGGAAGGTATATTGTGGGTTTATGGTACCGCCGAAAGTTGTGCGGTACTAGAGAGGCTAGCAATGAAGGAAGGGTGAGAGTGCGTATAATCCATGGACTCAACATTAGTCATAAAGAACTCACATACTTATTGCAAAAATCTATTAGTCATCGAAACAAAGGACTACGCGCATGCTCCTAGGGGGATAGATTGGTAGGAAAAGACCATCGCTCGTCCCCGACCGCCACTCATAAGGAAGACAATCAATAAACACCTCATGCTCCGACTTCCTTACATAACGGTTCACCATACGTGCATGCTACGGGACTTGCAAACCTCAACACAAGTATTTCTCAATTTCACAATTACTCAACTAGCATGACTCTAATATCACCACCTTTATATTGCAAAACTATTGCAAGGAATCAAACATATCATATTCAGCGATCTACAAGTTTATGTAGGATTTTATGACTAACCATGTGAATGACCAGTTCCTGTCATCTCTCTAAATAGATATAAGTGAAGCAAGAGAGTTTGAATCTTTCTACAAAATATATGCACGTGCTCTAACAAATCTAAGTGAAGCAAAAGAGCATTCTACAAATTGCAGTTTTCTATGTAAAGAGAAACATGCAATCCAAACTTCAAATGATATAAGCGAAGCACATGAAGCATTCTATAAAGCCATACTCAAAAGATATAAGTGAAGTGCAATGATAATTCTATAAATCAACCAAGGACTATCTCATACCAGCATGGTGCATAAAATAAAAATGAAAACTAAATGCAAAAGACGCTCCAAGATTTGCACATATCGCATGAACGAAACGAATCCGAAAACATACCGATATTTGTTGAAGAAAGAGGGGATGCCTCCCCAGCATCCCCAAGCTTAGACGCTTGAGTCTCCTTGAATATTTACTTGGGGTACCTCGGGCATCCCCAAGCTTGAGCTCTTGCCTCTCTTCCTTCTTCTCACATTGAGACCTTCTCGATCATCGAACACTTCATCCACACAAAACTTCAACAGAAAACTCGGTAAGATCCGTTAGTATAATAAAGCAAATCACTACTCTAAGTACTGTTGCAAACCAATTAATATTTTGTTTTTGCATTGTGTATACTGTAATATAACTTTTTCATGGCTTAATCCACTAATATAAATTGATAGTTTCATCAAAACAAGCAAACTATGCATCAAAAAACAGAATCTGTCTAAAACATAACAGTCTGTAATAATCTGAACATTCACCATACTTCTGATACTTGAAAAATTCTGCCAAAATTAGGAAACATAAACAATTTGTATAGGAAGACAGTGCAAAAAGAATCATAACCATTTGACGTTCCAGCTAAAAATGTAAAATCACGCACTACAGCCAAAGTTTCTGTCCTGCACCGTACAAACCATCAAGCAAATGTAAACATCCTAAAGGCAAACCTTGGCAAATTATTTTTATAATACAATGTAATTGTACAAGGGGATAATTATTTTTGTTGAAAAGTTTTTGTAATCAAGATTCACAAAGTTGTCGTGAGCATGAACAAAGTTCTAGGAGCTCTCCCACTTCAACAGTGCTTGTCTTTCTCACTTTCACTTTCCTTTTTGAAAAAGTTTTGGGTTCCCCTCTTTATTTTTGTTGTTTTTAAACTATATGAAAGCACTCAACAAAAATAAATGACAAACTAAAACTTCCGGGTTGTCTCCCTGGCAACGCTTTCTTTAAAGCCATTAAGCTAGGCATATAGTGCTCAAGTAGTGAATCCACCCGGATCCCAAGGTATATCAAAGCAAATTTTAATTAACAATGATTTGTAATTTAGTAGTGAGAACAAAGCAACATATATCAAGCAATGACAAAGTCTAACTCTCTTCCTATGCATCGGCATGTCATAAAAGAACAATTCATGCACACATAGTAAAGGCCAATGCATAGTATAAACAGTTTCTTGCAATTTTATCGTGTTGGAGACATAGAGAGGTGGAGATATAGTTCCTCTCTCATAATAATTGCAAGTAGGAGCAGCAAGCACATGCATATTATATCTATCAAAATCATCATGTGCAACGGTAAAAGGCAACCCATCAATGTAATCCTTAATAAGTGCAAACTTCTCCGATATAGTGTAGTTTGGAGAATTCAAAAAGATAATAGGACTATCATGCGTGGGTGCAATAGCAACAACTTCATGTTTAACATAAGGAACTATAGCAAGTTCATCTCCATAAGCATAATTCATATTGGCATCTTGGCCACAAGTATAGCAAGCATAATCAAAAAGGGACATTTCAAAAGAATCATAGGGATCATAACAGTCATCATAGCAATCATCCTTCGGTAAGCACGAAGGGGAATTAAAAAATGTATGAGTTGAAGAGTTACTCTCATTAGAAGGTGGGCACGGGTGATCAATCCGCTCTTCCTCCTTTTGTTCTTCGCTCTCCTCATCATCATTTTCATCCAATGAGCTCACAGTTTCATCAATTTCTTCTTCCATAGACTCCTGCAAAATATTAGTCTCTTCTTGGACAACGGAGTATTCCTCAATATATTGTTTAACATAGGTATTAGAAGCATAATTATCATAGCAATATTTAAGTATAGCAAAAAAAATTAGATTTGTGAAAAGTAGCATCATACTTTTCAATCAAAGAAGCAATTTCAAAAGCACCCTTATAAGCAACAAATTCTTCAATTTGTTGAACATCATAGTAACTATAAACACCTTTAGAATAAGAAGATAAGATTCCATTATCAATAAACTCACATTGGTAGGGAAGGTGTTTCTTAGGATTTTCAGAACAACAAGTAAAATCATATATTTCACATAAATTCCAAGCATAGAATTGCAAACATTGAATTTGACCCCATAATAGTTTCCCTTTTTCAGATATACGGTGTCGCACATAACAAGCATGCTCATCTAAAGATTTTCCCTCAACTAAGCTAGTTGGGGTTTCAGCACGAGCACAAAGGGATCGAAGATGATCCAAGTAAAAAGCTTCAGCAGTGTGATAGATTTTGAGTGGTTCTTCAACCATTCATTCAGTAGGTACAACTAATTTTTTTTGGTATTTTGTGTTTCTACCCATAACTAAAGATAGAAAACAACTAAGAACAACAAATAAAAATTACTTAGTGATAAAGCAAACAAGCACACACGAGAATATTCACCCCACGGTATTGCTCCCCGGCAACGGCGCCATAAAAAGGGTCTTGATAACCCACAAGTATAGGGGATCGCAACAGTTTTCGATAAGTAAGAGTGTCGAACCCAACGAGGAGCTAAAGGTAGAACAAATATTCCCTCTAGTTCTATCAACCACCGATACAACTCTAAGCACGCTTGACGTTCGCTTTACCTAGAACAAGTATGAAGCTAGAAGTACTTTGTAGGTGTTTTCGGAAAGGCTTGCAAGAAAGTAAAGAGCACGAAAATAAAACTAGGGGCTGTTAAGGTAAAGAAGCAACTAAAGTAAATATAGCGAGTGTGGAAAATTGGTGGTAGGAGTTGCGAAATTTCCCCTAAGCAATTGACTACTTTACTAGACCGATAGCAAGTATTATGTGGGAGAGGCCACTGCTAGCATGTCATCCCTGACTTGGAATTCTATGCACTTATGATTGGAACTATTAGCAAGCATCCGCAACTACTAATGTTCATTAAGGTAAAACCCAACCATAGCATTAAGATATATTGGTCCCCCTTCAATCCCGTATGCATCAATTTCTATGCTAGGTTGAAGCTTCTGTCACTCTTGCCCTCTAATACATAGTCCTATCAACATACAACTAACCCTAGGGTGTGATCCATGCGCGCAATCATATGATGGGCACCAAAGGACATCAACATAACCACAAGAAAATTAAATCAATCATAGCAATTCATCAACCACCGATAGACAACGAAAATCTACTCAGACATCATAGGATGGCAACACATCATTGGATAATAATATGAAGCATAAAGCACCATGTTCAAGTAGAGGGTACAGCGGGTTGCGGGAGAGTGGACCGCTGTAGATAGAGGGGGGAAGGTGATGGAGATGTTGGTGAAGATGTCGGAGGTGTTGGTGTAGATCGCGGTGATGATGATGATGGCCACAGCGGCGTTCCGGCGCCACCGGAGGAGAGGGGGAGAGGGGTCCTCTTCTTCCTCTTCTTCCTTGACCTCCTCCCTAGATAAGAGAAGGGTTTCCCCTCTAGTCCTTGGCCTCCATGGCATGGGAGGGGCGAGAGCCCCTCCGAGATTGCATCTATCTCTCTGTTTCTCTCTGGTTCTGCGTTCTCTCCTGGCTCTGTTTCACCATTTCATATATATATGGAGATCCGTAACTCCGATTGGCCTGAAACCTTCGCCGTGATTTTTTCCTAATATTAGCTTTCTTGCGGCAAAAGAAGAGCGCCAACCGCCTTACGGTGGGCTCAAGAGGGTAGGGGGCGCCCCCTGCCTCACGACCACCTCAGGCACTGGTTCGCGTTGATTTTCCTTCCGGATTTTCCATATTTTCCAAAAATAAGCTCCGTCCGTTTTTATCCCGTTTGGACTCCGTTTGATATGGATATTCTGCAAAACCAAAAACATGCAACAGACAGGAACTGGCATTGGGCACTGGATCAATATGTTAGTCCCAAAAATAAAATAAAAAGTTGCCAAAAAGTATATCAAAGTTGAATAATATTGGCATGGAACAATCAAAAAATATAGATATGACGGAGACGTATCAGTGCTCGTCCGGATGAACCAGGGCACAATCGCAGTAGTTCTCCTGGTGCCGCCTTAGCCGATAGAGCAGAACGTAAGGCAGCAAAACACAGGAGTCGGGCAAACCCAACATTTGACCCAAGACATGATTCGGAGCTGATGCATATAAGGCCAAACTCGCGACGCCAAACACTCCTAAGGTATTCGGTCTTTATGGTGTGAACCGGGCCTAAATAGTGCCCTTTGTAAGGAGCCCCTAATGTCCAGGTACGTGCATTGTTCTGACGTGGCCACATGCCAAGACGTCAGCATCCTTCTCAATTGTACTGCGAATCCGACGGATGTGTGTCAACAAGAGACAGTAAAAAAGGTTGACACAGGGTCTTAATCTAAAAAGAATCCTTGGAGCGGGTCCTTGCTGCACGTCTGCGCCTGTGTCTCCGTTGTGCCGTGTCCTCGACGGGTGTAGCATGACTGTCATCTGTAAAAGAGAGGAACTTTGGTGAAAATTTGTCATGCAAAAAGGTGGGTTTAAAGAAACCATCAACAGTTCAAGATGAGTAAAAATTGCCACTTGTCTACGTGCGTTGAGCCCCTTGTATTTGTAATAGGGGTGCGGCCATCAAACCTGTATGAATTTCCTATAGCTGTGCCAGGCTCGTCTAACCGTGTCCGTGGTCTTGACGACCTATCGAATGCTTTAGTTGGTGAGGCCGTTTTAGTGTGCGGCTGCCAAGGCAGCCGCACTCTCTTCGGCCCACAGGGATCGCTCAATATTTCCATTTACTGTAATGATGCCACGTGGACCGGGCATCTTAAGTGTGAGGGAAGCGTAATGCGGTATTGCATTAAAGCGAGCGAAAGCTTCGCGTCCAAGTAGTGCTTGATAGCCATCTTGGAACGGAGCAATGTGGAAGGTTAAATTTTTGCTACGAAAGTTATCGGGGAAGCCGAATATAACCTCTAGTAGCAGGGAGCCCGTGCAATGAGCCCCTAGGCCTGGCGTTACTCCTCTAAAGGTAGTGTTGTTGTGGCGAATTTTTGTTGGGTCGATCCCCATTTTGCGGATTGTTTCCTGATATATCAGGTTTAAGCTGCTGCCGCCGTCCATCAGGACTCGTGTGAAGTGGTAATCGTCAATTATTGGATCTAATACCAAGGCAGCCCACCCTGCGTTCCGGATACTTGCTGAGTAATCCTGATGGTCGAAGGTGATCGGTTGAGACGGCCAGTGGCAGAACTCCGCGGTGATAGGCCCTTGGGCATGTTTGTCCGGGAGTGTCGCTTTGCTTCTCGCCTTTATCACGTGTAACACGCTTACTGTTTTGACTTCTGGTGGAAATTTCTTCTGTTCCCCAGTGTTTTGCTTGCGAGGCTCATCCTCGTCTTCGCTTGGTGTGTCCTTCCCCTTATGTTCGGCATTGAGCTTGCCGGACTGCTTGAAGACCCAACATTCTCTGTGGGTATGATTTGCAGGTTTATCGGGGGTGCTATGGATCTAACATATTTGGTCCAGAATTTTGTTTAAGCTGGACAGTTCATTTCTGGCGCCTTTAGAGGGCGGCTTTTGCTGACCTGGCCGAGACCTTCTGAACCTGGCGTTTACCTCCGTGCTCTTCGGGTTGTCTTCCTTATTCCGGCGTTTATTATTTTTGCTGCGTCGTGATTTCCCGTTTCCATCTCTAACTTCGGATGTACTTGGGTCGTTGGTGCTGCATCGGGCTAGCCAGCTGTCCTCGCCCGCACAAAAGCGGGTCATGAGGCTTGTTAATGCTGCCATTGTTCTCGGCTTTTCTTGGCCGAGGTGCCTGGCAAGCCATTCGTCTCGGATGCTGTGCTTAAAGGCTGCCAAGGCCTCGGCGTCTGTACAATCGACTATTTGGTTCTTTTAGTAAGAAACCTGTTCCAAAGCTTTCGGGCTGACTCTCCGGGTTGTTGAGTTATATGACTTAGATCGTCTGCATCCGGTGGTCGGACATATGTCCCTTGAAAATTTGCCCGAAAGGCGTCTTCGAGCTCTTCCCAGCTTCCAATGGAGCTTTCGGGGAGGCTTTTAAGCCAGTGCCGAGCTAGCCCTTTGAGCTTGAGGGGTAAGTACTTGATGGCGTGGAGATCATCCCCTCGAGCCATATTGATATGGAGGATATAGTCCTCAATCCAGACCCCATGGTCTGTTGTTCCGTCGTATGCCTCTATGTTTACGGGTTTGAATCCCTCTGAAAATTCATGGTCCAGCACCTCATCGGTGAAACATAGGGGGTGTGCGGCACCCCTGTATCTGGGTGTACCGTGGTATTCAGATGTTTGTTGTATTGCATCGTATGCTGGAGCACGCTTGCATGATCCATAGATGGATCTGGTTGCGCCGTCCTTTTGATGCGAGCCTTCGCGTGGGTCACGCATTGGCTTATGTGCGGCATTGTTCGCCACTTTATGTTGGCCGTGAGGTCGTCTATCCGGCCAGATGGCCATTTTAATTTTTGGTTGCGGGGGATCTAAGGCCTCCTCATCGAATTCAGGTAGCAACTTCCGCTTCGGGTAGCTCTTGGTGTGGCGATTACTGCCGTACTTCGCTGCTATGTTGAGTACTTCACTCCATTTTATTTTGAGTGTGTCTTGTGCAGCCTTGAGCCTTTGCTTCTGTTTTTTCAGACCCCTCGCCATGGCAACAAGCCTTTGGTGTGCATTACGTTGCTCCTGGCGCCTGTCTGGTGTGATGTCGTCCGGACTGTTATCTTCGATGGGGTTGGGTTGTTTGACTTGATTTTCCGTGTTACCGTGGTCGGGCAATGGTTCACCCTGCTCTAACGCTGGGTCTATGTGATCATTATTTCTGTCGGGGCGGGATTTGGGGCGGCGTTTACGCTGCCGCTTTGACTGCCGCTCGAGGGAACCACCCATCGCTGCGTCCTTCCGTTCCTCATCATTATTTTCTTTGGGTGTATCCACCATGTATACGTCATGTGATGAAGTGGGCGTCCAGTGCCCTGTGAGCAGTGGTTCTTCTTTGACTCCTGCATCGTCGTCCATACCGTCGATGTCTTCGGAGTCGAAGTTGAGCGTGTCGGTTAAGTCATCGACAGTGGCTACTAAGTGGGTGGTGGGTGGGCGGCGAATTTCTTTGTCATCCGCATCCCAATCCTGTTGGACGTAGTTCGGCCAGGACTCTCCTGACAAGGAGAGAGACCTTAATGAGTTCAGTATGTCGCCGAAGGGCGAGTGCTGGAAAATATCTGTGGAGGTAAACTCCATGATCGGCGCCCAATCGGATTTGATAGGTACGGGCGCAGGCGGTCTGGAGTCCGTGGCCGGAGAAGGATCCGGCAGTTTGGCAACACGGCTCTCGTGAAGGGTAAGGTCGATATTCGGCTTGATCGCCGCTGAGGGTACGGCCTCCGTGGTGGGGTCCATCCACCCGTCCATGGATGGCGCAACTGGCTCCGAATTGAGGCTCGGGGCTGCTGCCGGTGCGATCTCCTGAATATGGTCCGATGATAGAGCTAAATCGTACTCATCATGACCGGGTGGAGCACAAGGCAAGGGCTCGAATCCGTCGAAGATCAAGTCTCCGCGGATGTCGGCCGTGTAGTTTAAGCTTCCAAACCTAACCTGGTGGCCAGGGGCGTAACTTTCGATCTGCTCCATATGGCCAAGCGAGTTGGCCCGCAGTGTGAAGCCGCCGAACACAAAGATCTGTCCGGGGAGAAAAGTCTCACCCTGGACTGTGTCGCTATCGATGATCGTAGGAGCCATCAAGCCTAACGGTGACAACACAGAGGAACTCTCAATGAAAGCACAAATGTCGGTGTCAAAACCGGCGGATCTCGGGTAGGGGGTCCCGAACTATGCGTCTAAGGTAGATGGTAACAAGAGGCAGGGAACACGATGTTTTACCCAGGTTCGGGCCCTCTTGACGGAGGTAAAACCCTATGTCCTTCTTGATTTATTCTTGATAATATGAGTATTACAAGAGTTGATCTACCACGACATCGGAGAGGCTAAACCCTAGAAGCTAGCCTATGGTATGATTGTATGTTGTCCTACGGACTAAAACCCTCCGGTTTATATAGACACCGGAAAGGGCTAGGGTTACACAAGGTCGGTTACAAAGGAGGAGATATCCATATCCGTACTGCCTAGCTTGCCTTCCACACCAAGTAGAGTCTCGTCCGGACACGAGATGAAGTCTTCAATCTTGTATCTTCATAGTCGAACAGTCCGGCTGTCCGGGGACCCCCTAATCCAGGACTCCCTCAGTGAGCACTCATTAAAATATGACATGCTAAAAGGTTGATGTCGGACAAGGAAGACAATGTAATGGGTTATGTTTTCTTATATCCAAAATAAAGTATATTGTCTTGGATCATCCAACATGTTGAGCTTGCTTTCCCCCCTCATACTAACCAAATTCTTTGCACCAAGTAGAGACACTACTTGTGCTTCCAAACATTCCTTAAACCATTTTTGCCATGAGAGTCCACCATACCTACCTATGGATTGAGTAAGATCCTTCAAGTAAGTTGTCATCGGTGCATGCAATAAAAATTGCCCTCTAAATATGTATGATCTATTAATGTGGAGAAAATAAGCTTTATACGATCATGTGATGTGGAAGAAATAAAATCGACGGACTGCATAATGAAAGTCCATATCACAAGTGGCAATATAAAGTGACGTTCTTTTGCATTAAGATTTTGTGCATCCAACCATAAAAGCGCATGACAACCTCTGCTTCCCTCTGCGACGGGCTTATCTTTTACTTTTATGTTCTACCTTATGCAAGAGTCATGGTGATCTTCACCTTTCCTTTTTACATTTTATCCTTTGGCAAGCACATTGTGTTGGAAAGATCCTGATATATATGTCTAATTGGATGTAAGTTATCATGAACTATTATTGTTGACATTACCCTTGAGGTAAAAGGTTGGGAGGCGAATCTATAAGCCCATATCTTTCTCTGTGTCCGATTAAAAAATTGAACCCATAAATATCATGTGAGTGTTAGCAATTGTGAAAGATTAAATGATAGTTGAGTATGTGGAGTTTGCTAAACCAATGCTCTGACATAGACCCTTCCTGAAAATAAGATGAATTGCAATTGTTTGATGACTGAGAATATAGTTTGTTAGTTTCAAGAAAGTTTATGATCTATACTTTAACATGTGAATAGCTTGTTACTTGATCATGAAAATTTTATGAAGATGAGCTACTGTTATGATATATAATGATTTTATAAAAAGTGATTGAAACTATCATTGATGAAACTTATGCACTTGCTAGCATTCACACTTCATAAATTATTTCTTTTATCATTTACCTACTCGAGGACGAGCATGAATTCAGCTTGGGGATGCTGATACGTCTCCAACGGATCTATAATTTATGAAGTATTCATGCCATTATATTAACAACCTTGGATGTTTTATATGCATTTATATGCTATTTTATATGATTTTTGGGACTAACCTATTAACCTAGTGCCCAGTGCCAGTTTCTGTTTTTCCTTGTTTTCGAGTTTTACAGAAAAGGAATATCAAACGGAGTCCAATTGACATGCCAATTTTTGACGATTTTTTATGGACCAAAAGAAGACCCCGGAGTAAAAGAGTTGGGCCAGGAGAGTCCTGGGGCGTCCACGAGGGTGGGGGGCATGCCCCCCCCAGGCGTGTGGTCCTGCCTCGTGGATGCCTCGGGCACCTCCTTGACGTGAGACCGACGCCAAAAATTCCTATAAATACAGAAACCTCGGAAAATTAACCTAGATCAGGAGTTCGGTCGCCAGAAGCCTCCGTAGCCACTGAAAGCCAGTCTAGGCCCTCTCTGGCACCCTGCCGGAGGGGGCCGTCATCACCGGAGGGCATGGAGGAGGATCCCGGAGGGGACATCATCACCATGAAGGCCAAGGACCAGAGGGAGAACCTCTCCCCATCTAGGGGGGATGCCATGGAGGAGGAAGCACAAGGGGGATAAGCTCTCCTCCTCTCTCTCGGTGGCATCGAAGTGCCATCAGGAGGGGAATCATCGCCACGGTGATCGTCTTCATCAACATCACCATCATCATCATCACCCTCATCTCTTTTACGCGGTCCACTCTCCCACACCCCGCTGTAATCCCTACTTGAACATGGTGCTTTATGCCACATATTATGATCCAATGATGTGTTGTCATCCTATGATGTTTTGAGTAGATATCTTTTGCCTTTGGGTTGATTGATGATCTAGATTGGTATGAGTTGTATGTTTTACTTTGATGATGTCCTATGGTGTCCTCCGTGTCGCGCAAGCGTGTGGGGTTCCCGCTGTAGGGTGTTGCAATACATTCATGATTCGCTTATAGTGGGTTGGTGAGTGACTGAAACACAAACCCGAGTAAGGGGGTCGTTGCGTATGGGAATAAAGAGGACTTGATGCTTTAATGCTATGGTTGGGTTTTACCTTAATGATCTTTAGTAGTTGCGGATGCTTGCTAGAGTTCCAATCATAAGTGCATATGATCCAAGTAGAGAAAGTATGTTAGATTATGCCTCTCCCTCATATTGAAAGCACAAGTGCTCCCTAGGTGGTTTTGGTAATTAATGACAACATATCTCTTGTTGGACTAACGTTTCTATCTAGTATGTTTCAGATAAGTTCAACAATGGAGTGGCATGGACTAAAGGTTGTGGGAAATTCTCCAAGATGCTAAGGACAAAGGATTGGCTAAAGCTTAAAGCTCAAGACTCTTCATTTTAAATTTTAGTGATCCAAGATCACATTGAGTCCATAGGAATAGCCAATACTATCAAGGAGGGATGAGGTGTTGCTTAATGGCTTGCTTTCTCAAAGTGTTTAGTGATATGCTCCAAAGCCCTCAACCACTTTCTCACTTCCACATATGACCTACACCCAAAGACAAACTCGGACCTACCGATTGTTTCTATCCGGCGCCACCGAGTTTCACTTTTCATAGCCACTGCCAAAACCCTAATCAATTCGGTCTCACCGATGGGATCTCGGTCTCATCGAGATGGGCTTGCAAACTCTCTGTTACCTATTGCAATACTTTCGGTCCCACCGAGATATGCAATCGGCCCCACCGAGTTTGTTTGGTCAATTCTCTGTTTCACTTATTACCCAAATCGGTCCCACCGAGTTTGAGTAATCGGTCAAACCGAGTTTTGGATTTACCCTAACCCTAGCACATCGGTCCCACCGAGTTGATCCAGTCAGTCCCACCGAAAACTCTAACGATCACTAGGTTTACTATTTCGGTCTGACCGAGTTTGTTGATTCGGTCCCACCGAGATTGGTAAATTGTGTGTGACGGTTAGATTTTGTGTGGAGGCTATATATACCCCTCCACCTCCTCTTCATTCGTGGAGAGAGCCATCATAACACATCTACACTTCCAACCCATATGTTCTGAGAGAGAACCACCTACTCATTTGTTGAGGCCAAGATATTCCATTCCTACCATATGAATCTTGATCTCTAGCCTTCCCCAAGTTGCTTTCCCCTCAAATCTTCTTTCCACCAAATCCAAATCCTGTGAGAGAGAGTTGAGTGTTGGGGAGACTATCATTTGAAGCACAAGAGCAAGGAGTTAATCATCAACACACCATTTGTTACTTCTTGGAGAGTGGTGTCTCCTAGATTGGCTAGGTGTCACTTGGGAGCCTCCGACAAGATTGTGGAGTTGAACCAATGAGTTTGTAAGGGCAAGTAGATCGCCTACTTCGTGAAGATCTACCGCTAGTGAGGCAAGTCCTTCGTGGGCGATGGCCATGGTGGGATAGACAAGGTTGCTTCTTCGTGGACCCTTCGTGGGTGGAGCCCTCCGTGGACTCGCGCAACCGTTACCCTTCGTGGGTTGAAGTCTCCATCAACGTGGATGTAGGATAGCACCACCTATCCGAACCACGGGAAAACATCCTTGTCTCCAATTGCGTTTGAATTCTCCAAACCCTTCTCTTTACATTCTTGCAAGTTGCATGCTTTACTTTCCGCTGCCTATATACTCTTTGCATGCTTGCTTGATATGTATTGTGAATGTTAAAATTGTACCTAAACTCCACTTAAACCGAAAAAGCTTAAAAACTGCAGCTTTAGCATTAAGTGTCTAATCACCCCCCCTCTAGACACATCTACTTCAAGGTCCTACAAGTGGTATCAGAGCTTTGGTCTCCATTGCCTTGGTTTAATCACCATTGGAGGAAGATGGATGTGTCTACTTCAGGGAGTCTTAGACATAGAGTGCATATTATTGATGGAGAGTATTTTCATGAGTGGAAGAATGAGATGCTTGTAATTTTCAATCAATATCATTTGAACAAGTATATTGCTAGCCCTTGTGCACCTCATATTGATCCTTTGCATCCTACCCTAGATGAAGATATTGACATGATTCGCAATCTTAGAACTATTGAGCTCATCATTAGAGGATTGCCCAAAAATTTGATTGCTAGTTTTCCTACTCTTAATTGTGCCTATACTATATGGAAATTTCTTGTGGAACGATTTCCCGATTATTCCTTGAAAAATTTGGATGAAATCCTCCATAAATCTATTGCCTTGAGTAAGATGAACTCTAGTGATCCTAGTTTTGGTGATTGTCTATTTGAGCTTGCCAATCTCAAGCGTGCTAAAGGAGATATTGGTATCATTAGTGATATTATATTCGAAGCTATAAGAATTCATAAAGGTGACCACTTTGATGATCATTTATCTAATGAATTACCCTCTCTAGGAAATGATGAGTCACAAAGTCATGGTGAACATGGATACTATGATGATGATGATGATAGTGACTTCGATCTTGATGATGCAATGAGACATTTTGGTCTTATGGCAAATCTTCGGGGATATGTGTCAGGAGGAAAGGAATGGGTTCTTGATAGTGGATGCACTGATCATATGACCGGAGATAAAGAGATGTTCCGTGAGCTTGCTGAAAATGACGGCCCTCGAAAATATGTCACCTTTGGTGATAACTCAAAGGGTAAAGTGGTTGGCCTTGGTAAAGTGGCCATCTCACATGATAGTTCCATTCAAAATGTCATGCTCGTTGAATCTCTCGGCTACAACTTACTTTCAGTATCTAGACTTGCTGATTTTGGTTTGAATGTCCTATTTACTGAGGTAGATTGCCAAGTGTTTCGTCGAGACAATCATAAAATGGTCTTTACCGGTATGCATAGAGGTGATCTTTACATTGTCGATTTCTCTAAAAAAGGCACAACCTAAAACTTGCTTTATTGCTAAATCCTCAAAAGGTTGGTTGTGGCATAGATGACTAGGTCACATTGGCATGAGAAACCTTGACAAGCTTATTAAAGGAAATCATATCCTTGGAGTTAACGATGTCATATTTGAAAAGGATAGACTTTGCAGTGCTTGTCAAGCAGGTAAACAGGTTGGAGGAAGGCATCCCGTGAAGAACATCATGACCACAAGGAGGCCACTCGAGATACATCATATGGATCTTTTTGGTCCCAACGCCTACAAGAGTCTCGGTGGAAATTCCTTTGGTCTAGTTATAGTTGATGATTTTTCAAGATTTATGTGGGTGTTCTTTCTTGAGGACAAGTCGCAGGTCCAGAAGATTTTCAAAAACTTCGCTAGGAAGGCCCAAAATCAGTTTGACATGAAGATCAAGAAGGTTCGGAGTGACAACGGAACGGAGTTCAAGAACGCAAATGTGGACACCTTTCTTGACGAAGAAGGGATTTCACACGAGTTCTCGGCTACGTACACACCTCAACAAAATGGAGTTGTTGAGAGGAAGAACCGGACGCTCATCGAAATGGCGAGAACGATGCTTGATGAGTACAAGACGCCGAAGCACTTTTGGGCAGAAGCGATTGAGACAGCTTGTCATGCAACAAATCGCTTGTATCTTCACAAACTACTCGGCAAGACAGCATACGAGCTTCTCATCGGTAACAAACCCCAAGTTGGATACTTTCGAGTATTCGGCTCCAAGTGCTACATTCTTGACAAGCATCGTCGTTCAAAGTTTGCTCCTAAATCTCATGAAGGTTTTCTACTTGGTTATGGCTCAAACTCTCACACTTACCGTGTCTACAACAATTTCACCCGAAAGGTTGAAGAGACGGTAGATGTGAAGTTTGATGAATCTAATGGCTCGCAAGTAGAGCAATTGCCAATCGATGTAGGAGACAAAGACCCTTCAGAAGCAATCCAAGACTTGTCTATTGGCAAAATTCGTCCAATGGAGGTGAAGGAGAGTACCTCGTCCATCCAAGTGGAAGCTTCTACTTCACAACAAGGTGAACCAAGAATTGATACGGAAGCATCCACAAGTGGGACACACCAAGATGAAGAAGACAAGGAAATGCATCAAGACGAACGTCAACAACCTCCTTCTCCACCACGACAAGAGAACGACAACGTCAACAATGAAGAAGGCCAAGAAGAAGAACAAGATGAAGAAGATGTTCAACGAAGACCCAAGCAAAAACTCTCACGAGTTCGAGCAAGAATTGCCAAAGATCATCCCGTCGAGCAAATCTACAATGATATACAAACCGGGAGAATCACTCGCTCAAAAACTCATTTAGCTAACTTTTGTGAAAACTATTCATTCATCTCTAGCATTGAACCTATGAAGGTTGAGGAAGCATTGGAAGATCCAGATTGGATAAACGCTATGCATGAAGAGCTACACAACATTGAGAGAAACCAAGTTTGGACATTGGTTGAGAAGCCCCACAACAACCACAACATCATTGGTACCAAATGGGTGTTTCGCAACAAGCAAGATGAAGATGGACAAGTGGTTCGCAACAAAGCACGTCTCGTCGCCCAAGGGTACACACAAGTCGAAGGTATGGACTATGGTGAGACATATGCTCCCGTTGCTAGACTTGAGTCCATTCGCATCTTACTTGCCTATGCTGATCACCATAATATCACCTTGTATCAAATGGACATTAAAAGTGCTTTTCTAAATGGTGAAATAGAGGAGGAAGTTTATGTCAAACAACCTCCCAGCTTTATCAATCCTAAGAAACCAAATCATGTTTACAAACTTCACAAAGCTCTTTATGGTCTTAAACAAGCTCCTAGAGCATGGTATAAATGCTTGACCAAGTTCCTTATTGCAAGTGGTTTTGAAATTGGTAAAATTGATTCTACTCTTTTTACTAAAAGGGTTAATGGAGAACTATTTGTATGCCAAATTTATGTTGATGATATCATATTTGGTTCAACTAACCCTCTCTTTAGTGAAAAGTTTGGAAAGCTAATGTCAGAGAAGTTTGAGATGTCTATGATGAGTGAACTCAAATTCTTTCTCGGTTTGCAAATCAAGCAAACTAAGGAAGGTACATTTGTCTCTCAAACAAAGTACACCAAGGACTTATTCAAGAAGTTCAATATGCAAGAAAGCAAAGGTATGCCTACACCCATGCCTACTAGTGGACATCTTGATTTAACCAAAGATGGTGAACCGGTTGATCAAAAGGTTTATCGCTCTATGATTGGTTCTTTGTTATACCTATGTGCTTCATGTCCCGACATTATGCTAAGTGTGTGCATGTGTGCACGTTATCAAGCTGCTCCTAAAGAATGTCATCTTAAGGCCGTGAAAAGGATAGTGAGATACTTAATTCATACACCAAACTTTGGCATTTGGTATCCTAAGAGGTCTTCTCTTGATCTTGTTGGCTATTCCAACTCGGATTATGCCAGAGACAAGGTTGATAGAAAGTCTACTTCGGGTACTTGTCAATTTCTTGGTAGATCTCTTGTGTCTTGGTCTTCCAAGAAACAAAACTCAGTATCCTTATCCATCGCCGAAGCGGAATACATTGCTGCTGGTTCATGTTGTGCTCAATTACTTTGGATGACCCAAACTCTTAAAGATTATGGGATCTATGTGAAACATGTTCCACTGCTTTGTGACAATGAAAGTGCTATCAAAATCGGTCATAATCCCGTACAACATTCTCGAACTAAGCATATTGAAGTACGTCATCATTTCATTCGAGACCATGTTGCTAAGGGTGACATTGATCTTAAGCATGTTCGCACCGATAAGCAATTAGCGGATATATTTACTAAACCTCTTGATGAGAAAGTATTTTGCAGATTGAGAGGTGAATTGAACATTATTGATGCTTCGAACTTGGAGTAGGAACTCCATTGGATACATGCAAGACATGAGCTTATGACTCATCCATGATATATCTCTTATGATGACTATCTTATGTCTTGGATATATTTCTACCTTGCATGTTGTCTAACCCATGTATGTGCTTGGTTGAATCTAATTCCATGAGATTGCGACTCACTCACATCTTGAGCAATCTCTACATTACCAAGTCTCTACACAATGGTGGTTGAAGACAAGGAAGCACAAAACCATTCAAACATATCCTTTGACAAATTCTATGTTGAGCTTCATGATTGTCATTTTTGGATACACAAGTGCTCTTCCTTGCAAGAACTAACCCATGTAGGTAGATGAACTCAAACTCCAAGTGGTGCTCCCAACTCTTGATGAGCTACATCAACCTTGAGCACCCACACAAGTTTAACTACATGAGCAAGACCCACACCACCACCCAAGGTATGTTATTCCATCTTAGAGAAGCTTTACTCCAAGACATGAGTCAAAGCAACTCACCAAGATGTGAATACATCAAGATGCTCAAACAAAAAATGGTAACCCCATTTTGAGCTTAAACGATGAGTATGACCTATGATCAAGTGTTCTCACTTGACTCCTAAGTCAATATACTCTAACATAGGTGACTATGTCACCGCCCAACTCTAGATGAAGTTCTCTTGTGTTCTTCATCTAGATCCTTCAGTTTTTTCTCTTTCCTTTTTGTTTTTGATCTGCATTTTATGCATTCAATTCCTTGCAAATCCTTCAGTTAATTTATTGCAAATCTTTGTGAGATCCTACATGTTTAGTGAGCTGAGGTGACAAGTGTTTTTCTCTGTGTTAAACTCGGTTTCACCGACTTGTAGTTTTCGGTCCAACCGAATCCTTTCGGTACCACCGAAACATGCCACTCGGTGCCACCGACTTCGCAACAGGAAAAACAGTTTGCCACTTGTTCTATATTTCTTCTGATCCAGCTCTACTCAATGAATCTTGTCCTCTACAAGCATCCCAGTTTTATCCATTGCTTTGTGCTGAGTCTCCAGGACCAAACCTATACGACGGATTCCAGAAAGCCCTTCTTGGAAATTGATGTCAAAGGGGGAGAGAGAGATCACATCAAAGCTTGTAGGAGAGAGAGATCACATCACCTTCAAGGGAGAAAGTATTAAGGGGGAGAAAGAGATTTCTAGGGGGGGAGAATACTCAAGGATCCCAGATGCTTGATGTTCAAGAGGAGAGATGTAGTATTAAGGGGGAGAAAGAGATTTCCAGGGGGAGAGAATACTCAAGGATCCCAGATGCTTGATGTTCAAGAGGAGAGATGTCACATGTCTTTTGGGGGGAAAGACATGTTCATATATGCTTATTTGCATTAAGTTCTATCCATTTGTATCTTTCAGCTCTGATTTTCTGTTTCCTATCTTCTCCCAATATCCTATGTAAGATTCAGGGGGAGCAAGACACCTAAGGGAAAGAAATCAGTCAAATTCATTGCATATCTTTACTCTTGGGGACATGTTGAATCCATTGTGGTACCTTGTACTCACTCTCTACATGTCATCCCAGTCTTGGTACTCTTGTGGCTTCTTTGGTTTGCTCTGGCTAGTGGAGGTACCTGTGTTATCTAACCTTGTTTGTGCAGGTTCATTCCATCCTAAGCCAGCTAAGGACTACAAGGTAAGTGTATGCATCAAAATCATGAGTATGAGGAATTCTTGCTTATGTACATACTGTTTGCAAGAAGGACTCATGAGCATGAAGGTATTTTCCTTGATAATCTTTTGCTCTAATGCATATGGCCAAGATACATGTAACACATTGCCTACTCTGTCATGGTTATGCTCTCACATGCCTCTATATTTCACATTTACATGAGTGCATACATGTAGGGGGAGCCTATGCTTGTTACATGTCCTTCCAAAGCTTTACCTGTTGTTCTTTATATCTTTATCTAAAGCTTTGATGTATGTTGCCATCAATTACCAGAAAGGGGGAGATTGAAAGCACAAGTGCTCCCTAGGTGGTTTTGGTAATTAATGACAACATATCTCTTGTTGGACTAACGTTTCTATCTAGTATGTTTCAGATAAGTTCAACAATGGAGTGGCATGGACTAAAGGTTGTGGGAAATTCTCCAAGATGCTAAGGATAAAGGATTGGCTAAAGCTTAAAGCTCAAGACTCTTCATTTTACATTTTAGTGATCCAAGATCACATTGAGTCCATAGGAATAGCCAATACTATCAAGGAGGGATGAGGTGTTGCTTAATGGCTTGCTTGCTCAAAGTGTTTAGTGATATGCTCCAAAGCCCTCAACCACTTTCTCACTTCCACATATGACCTACACCCAAAGCCAAACTCGGACCTACCGATTGTTTCTATCCGGCGCCACCGAGTTTCACTTGTCATAGCCACTGCCAAAACCCTAATCAATTCGGTCTCACCGATGGGATCTCGGTCTCATCGAGATGGGCTTGCAAACTCTCTGTTACCTATTGCAATACTTTCGGTCCCATCGAGATATGCAATCGGCCCCATCGAGTTTGTTTGGTCAACTCTCTGTTTCACTTATTACCCAAATCGGTCCCACCGAGTTTGAGTAATCGGTCAAACCGAGTTTTGGATTTACCCTAACCCTAGCACATCGGTCCCACCGAGTTGATCTAGTCAGTCCCACCGAAAACTCTAACGGTCACTAGGTTTACTATTTCGGTCTGACCGAGTTTGTTGATTCGGTCCCACCGAGATTGGTAAATTGTGTGTAACAGTTAGATTTTGTGTGGAGGCTATATATACCCCTCCACCTCCTCTTCATTCATGGAGAGAGCCATCAGAACACATCTACACTTCCAACCCATATGTTCTGAGAGAGAACCACCTACTCATGTGTTGAGGCCAAGATATTCCATTCCTACCATATGAATCTTGATCTCTAGCCTTCCCCAAGTTGCTTTCCCCTCAAATCTTCTTTTCACCAAATCCAAATCCTGTGAGAGAGAGTTGAGTGTTGGGGAGACTATCATTTGAAGCACAAGAGCAAGGAGTTAATCATTAACACACCATTTGTTACTTCTTGGAGAGTGGTGTCTCCTAGATTGGCTAGGTGTCACTTGGGAGCCTCCGACAAGATTGTGGAGTTGAACCAAGGAGTTTGTAAGGGCAAGGAGATCGCCTACTTCGTGAAGATCTACCGCTAGTGAGGCAAGTCCTTCGTGGGTGATGGCCATGGTGGGATAGACAAGGTTGCTTCTTCGTGGACCCTTCATGGGTGGAGCCCTCCGTGGACTCGCGCAACTGTTACCCTTCGTGGGTTGAAGTCTCCATCAACGTGGATGTAGGATAGCACCACCTATCCGAACCATGGGAAAAACATCCGTGTCTCCAATTGCGTTTGAATTCTCCAAACCCTTCTCTTTACATTCTTGCAAGTTGCATGCTTTACTTTCCGCTGCCTATATACTCTTTGCATGCTTGCTTGATATGTATTGTGAATGTTAAAATTGTACCTAAACTCCACTTAAACCGAAAAGGCTTAAAAACTGCAACTTTAGCATTAAGTGTCTAATCACCCCTCCTCTAGACACATCTACTTCAAGGTCCTACACATATGAAACTGCAATAGTGATTACCGGTCTTGTTAACGATTGCCTAGGACAATTCCGCACACCAATCCACCATTATTCCACACTCGCTATTTGTAATATTTAGTAATATATTCTAAATTCATGATAACAGCACCTACTTTTATATTTTAGCTCTCCGATATCATACAAAGTTATCCTCTTCATACCCACAACCTAGTTTTATTTCTCGTTGCTAGTTGGAAGCAAACGTTCGGTGTACGTAGAGTTGTATCAGTGGTTGCTAGGGCTTGAGAGAATATTGATCTTACCTTTAGCTCCTTGTGGGTTCTACACTCCATACTTATCACTTCCACCTTTGGAAATTGCTACGATGATTCCTTGCACTTGGGGATTATCACACCACGAGGCGAAACCTTGGCGGAACCAATCTAGGGCTCCGGCGGAGCTGTTCTGCCGGGGATACTTCCCTTCGGGAGGGGGAAATCATCGCCATCGTCATCACCAACACTCCTCTTATCGGGAGGGGGCCAATCTCCATCAACATCTTCACCAGCACCATCTCCTCTCAAACCCTAGTTCATCTCTTGTATCTAGTTCTTGTCTCTAAGTCTGGGATTGGTACCTGTAGGTTGCTAATAGTGTTGATTACTCCTCGTAGTTGATGCTAGTTGGTTTATTTGGTGGAAGATCATATGTTCAGATCCTATATGCATATTAATACCCCTCTGATTATGAACATGAATATGCTTTGTGAGTAGTTACGTTTGTTCCTGAGGACATGGGAGAAGTCTTGCTATTAGTAGTCATGTGAATTTGGTATTCGTTCGATATTTTGATGAGATGTATGTTGTCTCTCCTCTAGTGGTGTTACGTGAATGTCGACTACATGACACTTCACCATTATTTGGGCCTAGAGGAAGGCATTGGGAAGTAATAAGTAGATGATGGGTTGCTAGAGTGACAGAAGCTTAAACCCTAGTTTATGCGTTGCTTCGTAAGGGGCTGATTTGGATCCATATGTTTCATGCTATGGTTAGGTTTTTAACTTAATACTTCTATTGTAGTTGCGGATGATTGCAATGGAGGTTAATCATAAGTGGGATGCTTGTCCAAGTAAGGACAACACCCAAGCACCGGTCCACCCACATATCAGATTATCAAAGTACCGAACGCGAATCATATGAACGTGATGAAAACTAGCTTGATGATAATTCCCATGTGTCCTCGGGAGCACTTTACTTCATGTAAGAGTTTGTCCAGGCTTGTACTTTGCTACAAAAAGGATTGGGCCACTTTGCTGCACTTTATTTACTTTTGTTGCTTGTTGCTCGTTACAAATTATCTTATCACAAAACTATCTGTTATCTATAATTTCAGTGCTTGCAGAGAATACCTTACTGAAAACCGCTTATCATTTCCTTCTGCTCCTTGTTGGGTTCGACACTCTTACTTATCGGAAGGACTACAGTAGATCCCCTATACTTGTGGGTCATCACCATTGTTGCCTGCTGGCTGGCCGTCAGGCAGCTGGAGGACAACGGTGTACCAAAGGAGGACGCTACCGACGATGAACCGACGCGCCCTCCTCCTCCGTGCCACCCTCGCCGATGCATTGCACCATGACCATCGGCGAGGCACATGCCCATTACATGAACATGGTGCGGGAGGAGCAGTTCCGGAGGGCGCAGGCCGACGACGCCTACAACAACCGCCTCCTCTAGGAGCACGTGCAGACGGAGGAGCAGCTCGCCGTTGGCAGGGCGGTCGCGCTGGACGCGGACCTGGCAGAATAGGAGGCGTTACTCGAGTCCTGTCACTCCGCCCGTGAGATCCGCCAAAGCCCACTGGCGGTACCACCAGCGGGTGGCGGCCGCCTACAAGGAGAGCGATGACGCGGGCAATGTTGTGTTCGACGGGACCGACGACGACGAGGAGGACATCGCTGAGTCCGCGCCCCACCGCGACGACCACGAAGCCGGCACGTCCGGGTGCCACTGGCAACGAGGAAGAGTAGTGCATGGTAGGTCGCCACAGCTTGTGTCCCAGGAAGGCCACTGCTTCCCCCTCCCTTGACGCCAAGCTTGGTCGGCTCAGCATCGTCGGCCGATTAGTCGCTTGGTGGCGAAGTGTAGGCGGACAACTTCACTTCCCGGGCCTCCAAAGACGGAGGTTACAGAGGCGGAGCTGGAGAGCGCCGAGGCGGAACTAGAGACAACGAAGCTTCAGTTCTGGGGCTCATGGCTGGACACGGGGAACGGGCGCCCGCAACCATTTTGATTAGGTATTAATTATACCTCTAGAGCCGTACTAGAAATGATTTGACATATTAATGAAATTTGTCATGTTTATATGAAATCCGGACGTGTTTATATGAAATCTGCCCATTGGATTGAATTTCGTCCTGTTGGTTCGAGTTGTAGTCAAAATACATGCGGCTATGGTTGGATGGCAGCCTCCCACACCCGTGTTCGCGGACTGGTCCCCCCTGTCCGTGGATGGATGCGGGAGGAAATTTGCGGGTTGCAGTTGGAGATGCCCTAACATACGTTTTCCTGTTTAATGAAGATTTCTCTAAACTACTATCCGATGTAAAGAAATTTTTTCGATTTTAAACCGGTTTTGCTATTTCTCAGATAACGGTTTTTTTTTGTTTCACTCACTTCGGTGGAGAAGAAACAAGGTAGGGCAATGTGGCCGACCGTCCCGGGGACGACGCGATTGGCTGCGGCATTGTAGATGAAGGAGCGGCACATGGCTGACAGGTTTTGAGTCGGAGTGCGGGATCACCTTTAAGGGGGTGGGGGTGGGGATGTGGCAGATCGAGTATGGTAGGGTGGCGCGGTAGTATGGGCGGGGGCACATGGATTGATGGTGGATAGAGTATTGGCAAATCCAAAGGTTCGCACCCAAAAAACATCGTTTCGGAGAAAGTCAACTGAAACGATTCGTTTTCATGGCAACTGCTACATTGACAATCCACTTCTAGCACATTTGACCAATCTCCCCATTCTACATGGTGGATCCCATGTGTTGGCTTGATGTGGCAAGGTGACTGGGCAGCTGTACCAGAGCCTTATTCATGCGGGATCTTCTAACATGGCAAGATGCAAGGTGCTCGAGCAGGTTAAGCCACATATGCTCCCTTCATTCAACGCGTGGAAGGAGTTGGGAAAGCATAGGCAACCTATCAAAGGGCTCAATGGGGTTGATTCTGGGAGCAAGATTTAACATCCTGATGAGAAAAGCAACACAACAACCACCTAGTTGTTTCCCTTTTTTGCCCTCTCCCACTTGTCATCTTGAATCACTTACCATAAGCAGCGATTTAGAGAGTGTTGGGTTAGGGTTTGGTGTAGGTCGGATACTTCTTAACTTGGTTGGGCGCACCACTCACCATGCATATTACCACGTCGGAATCAAATGCTTTAGGCCTTTTTTGGTTAAACCTCTAAATGGGAGAGGATTGGAGGAGATTTGGAAGATTTAATCCACCTCCATCCTTCTCAATCTCCTTAAAATCAATCTCAACCAAACAAGTCCTCAATGGTATAATCTAGTAGACATGCTTCACAAATGCACAACTAGGGTGTAACATGTAGAAATCACTAAAGAAAGCAGCATGCTACAAGGGACGAACGATATTTGATCTTTAGTTTTTTTTGTGAATCATCCACAATTAGGAATCGTAAGGAAATTTTCAACACGTCCATCTAAACGCCTCTAAACGTTCGGACATCGTGGTCTGGACACTTTGTGTCACCCAAGGTCGTGCATCAAACGTCCACGGATGCTTGTTTGAATCCTGCCTAACCGGGAACAAACTTGTTGGAGGTTTTTGAGGGAGTCCGTACGGCCGCTCGTCGGACTCCAACACAACCGACCCACCCAAAAAAACCTCCTGGAGCCCTCTCCGACTTCGCCCCTCTCCCTTACCTTGTATCCGCACCCACCAAGACCGTTGTTGCCCTTACACCGCTCCGGCCATGCTCAGTTCTTGCCGGACAACTATTGCTCCACTGAGGCGCCTTGTACTTCGCCATCGTTGCACCCCTGAATCCGTTTGCATCCCAGGTATCGTATGCCCCCAGCCATGGCAGACACCTCACCCGGCAAGTGTTTGGTCAAATGCCATTGAGTTTTTTTTACTTTCTCCTTGTTTAACACGAAACAAGCACGATGACAAGATACTCAGTGAGGAACTTGGTCATAAGTGTGGGGTTTGTAGCTATGAAGCAAAAAGGCATAACGTTTTGATAACATGTGCATTCTTGGTTTCATGAGCACAAGCACTACACACCCTACAAATTGGATGTGATCCATGACCGCAATGCGAAGTTGCTACTCAACCGGTGTCCGGTGGTACACCTTTTCAAACACCATCATGAAGTATTACGGTGCGATTGCACAAGTGAAAAGAATGTGGCCAACGAGTGCGTCAATGATGGAGATTGTAAGTTTTGCTTCTTGTTACTCTACGTGTTGGTCAATTATTTGATCCATTCAATGTTGCGACTTGATGATCAGGCCATTATATAGCCCGGACATGCTGTCGTGATGTACCAAAGAATGGAGGGCAAGTCCTTCACATTGAAGCATTGTTGGATGAAGCTCAAGGAGTAGCCAATTTGGGTGAACAACATGCATCGATAGCATGGCTTCCCAGGTGTCTGGCTACTTCATGCTATGTGTTCTACCTCTTCGTCATTCATGTCTTGAACATGAACAAGGCGAGCCGTGTGCCGTTTGTTGTTGTGGTGGCGGTGTGGTTGCTAACCTCTTGGTTTAGCGTTGTATGCGGAAAAACTTTGTATCAACCATCTTGACTCTCCTTTTATATTATTGATGCGGCTCTTCATGATGTATCCTTGAAAAACGCATTGATGAAGAAGGTCAAGTTCGAGGAGAAAAAGGTTGAGACGAAGACCGCTTTTGTGAAGCATGGTTGAATTTGATACCAATGAATTTAAACAACTTGTTGAACATTCGACGCTTTTATTAAAATTTAAATGTATAATTGAATTGCTATCATTTAAAGCGGGGTTGCATGATGGACAATTACTTTAGTTTCTTTTTTGAAAGGGATATACATTTGGTGTAATGGATTTGATGGTCGTCCCTTATCCGCTGTCCGGATTTGTTTTGATGCATGGCGTTGAAGATGCCCTGAAACCCGTTGCAGGCGTGTACAATTCTTTCGCCCACATGCACGTGCTAATGCAACGACATGTTCAATCAGTTAGAAGAAACGAGCCCCAAACAGTGGCCAACAGCGTGCCAATCACTCAGCTTGTGTACGAGTACTAGTCTCCAGCTGACCAAGTTAGAGTAACTCCAATGGGGCGACCCATTTCGTTCGTGGCCGTTCGTTTGGATTCATATGGACAAAAAAATCAGTCCAACGTGTCGACCCAAACAGACATGCGTCCGCTTTCGTCCGCTTGCCGACCCATTCTCGGACCATTTTGAGCCGGATTTGCGTCGGCGCGGACACAAAACGGACGCGCGCGCTCGCCCTCTTTCCTCATCGGGCCCGCTGGTCGGTGGCACATTGGATTGGCCTCTCCACATTAAACTGCACACTCTCGCCCGCCTGCTTCGTCGCCGACCCTGCCGGCCATTTTTTCAGATAAAAATGAATACATAGGTAGTTTTAGCGTACACAGATAAAAGAAAAGACCACTACTCGTCGCTTTCTGACTCCGACTTGGTAATGTCCTCCTCCGATGTCTGAATGTAGGCGTCAGCATGCTGCTCGTCTTCAAAGTCCCAACCCGATGTTTCTCGTAGGTTCAGTTTCAATTGAGCGGCCTGCTTCCGCGAACGCTTGTCCTCCCGATAGGCGGCTCGCTCCGTCCTCCTCGTGTCCCTTTCCAACCTCCTTTGCTTGTAGAACGGCGCTCGTCGACGATGTCCTGCGGGAAGCGATCGCGCCACACCACCATGGCTTCCACGTCCATCTCGGCGATGGCGAGGCGACGCTGCCGCCTCCGATGGACACGACGATCCTCGTCGGTGAAAAGCCGCGGGAGAGGTGCCAGATCATGCGCCCGCTGGCTCGACAGGTCGGGAAAATTCATATCCCGACGAGGCCTCAGGAGGCGCCACAACGCCGCGTCATGCGCGCAGGCCGCCTCCTCTGCTGTGTCGAAGGTGCCGAGGATGAGACGTTTCTTGCGAAACCAGATCTCGGAGAAGAAGGCGCCGGAGCGGCGCTCGCGGAGTCCGCGAAAATCCGAAGCGCTCAGGCGGCGGATCGACATGGTGGCGCAGAGGCGACGAGGCTAGTGAGAGGGGGCGAGACGAGTGGGCGGCAGACAGAGTGTGAAGGGAACGCCTTCCTATAACAAGCGCCGGCCGCGGCGCACGCGCGAACCTTTCCCGCGCGCTGGAGCGCGAAAACCAGCGCGCGCTAGACCGCTTTTCCTTGCGCGCACGAACCTTTCCCGTACGCCGGAGCGACAAAACCAGGGCAACGGCATGACCGCTGGCATAATCTAAAGCGCGCACGGTTATGAAATGGGTCGGCTCGTTGAACGCCCTGCCAACCCAAAACTAAAATGGGACGGACGGCGGGCGGGCGGCCGATTCCAAACGAACAAAAAACGGACGAAAACGCTGTCCGTTTGGGTCGGCCGTTGAAGTTGCTCTTAATTGTTCCAGGAACCGTCGTGTGCAAGTAAAAACCCACGGCTGATGTCAGGCATCGCTTCCTTCTGCTCCCATCGCCATGGAAAGATCACCTGCCGGACGATTTGCGCCACCCCCCCGTTGCCAACGAGGATAGACACGCCACCGCTGCTTGCCGAGCACACCTCGTGCGCGCACTCGTGGGCGTCGTTTCGCTCGAAGTCGCGGACGGATGGCCCCGCCGGTGGCTACTGACTTCCGTCGCGAAAACGACTCTGCATGCGGGTTGTTTCGGGGTTGGAACTTGGAAGTGATTGGATTGGATCATGCAGCGGTGCATCTCCTGCAAGGATTTTTTTTTTTTTTTGCGCTAACGGCATCCCGACCCTTAAACAGTTCGTATTTGTCCGCACGCAGCTGTATGGACCCAGCGAACCTGACCATGGTCGAGCAGTCCGGACCATACATTTTCGTCAAAACCAAACCAAACTAGGGCGACTTTAAAGAAGTCTAGACACAAGTCACATAAAACTCCGACACACCTGGCCCATCCAAAACTGATGCAAAGCCCGTGTTTTTGTAGCTGGTCGCAATGCTTTCATGGCAAAATCCTGCACTATCTTCTTCCATCCTACCGCTTTGCATCCTAGTCCGACGCGGTCATCCGCAACCGTGAATCAAAGTCCCTCAATTATTGATGGTACACCATCCAAGAGGCCGTGTCGAAGTATTGCGGCCACTTGAGGCAACTCATCGCGCGGCGGCCTAGTGGTGCTCAAATCATCAAGCAAGTAAGTTGTTAATATGTGCACATCACTTGCCGGATCTGCATAGTTTTATGGCCAAATTTGCATAGTTTTGTAGCCAAATATGCATAGTCTTGTAGCGGGATATGTATGCATACTATTGTAGCCGGATTTGCATAGTTTTTATATGGATTGTTGACAATATTTTATTATGTAGCCTTCTCATGCGTGTAGTGTATTCAAAAAATTGGCGAAAAAAAACTTCACCGTCATACATTATTGGTTGAAGTTGAATGGACAACCCAAGTGAAACGTATACATTGCCAAGAACGTCAACCAAGGCACCAAGGAAGAAACCCTTCACCCAACCAACCCAACAAAAAAACCACCCAAGAAGTTTAGAAAAGGGTTCCGGGGAAAGTAGTGAGAGGAGGAAAGGGCGAAGCGAGAATGTGCGACAGTCAAGATGACAGAGAGGTTCGAAGACAACTTGATGAAGAAGGAGGATACATATGTTAAGCACTCCGACGTCAAGGAGGAAAAAAGGCGGATATGTTTGACATGTTGGCGAAGGCGACCGAGAAGAAGCTCAAACTCGAAGAGAAGAGGGCCATGATCGAAGAGAAGAAGGTCATGCTTGAAGAGGGGAAGATGAAGATCGCAACCACTGTGGTGGACGCGAAGATGCTGACCCTTGAAGGTGGCGGATTTGGATGACGACGCAAGAATGATCATGCATGCCATCCGTTTCAAATGCTGCAGTGGCAGAAGGATGAGCTGGAGAGGGCGGAGCAGAAGGAGATGGATGCGGCGGAGGAGGCGGATGCGGCCTACACGATGGCGATAGTTGGTTTTTTAATTTCACATAAAAGTTAGAAATTCGAGACGCACATCAATCTTTCAAGGACGATCAATCACAACATGACACTGAGATTTGTTGATGATCATTATGTATTTTGATTGCACATGCTAATCATATCACCAATTTTGACTCTAAACAACAACCACCATGGTAACATATTGGCGAAGAAAAACTTCACCGTCATACATTATTGGTTGAAGTTGAATGGACAACCCAAGTGGAACGTATACATTGCCAAGAACGTCAACCAAGGCACCAAGGAAGAAACCCGTGACCCAACCAACCCAACAAAAGAACCACCCAAGAAGTTTAGAAAAGGGTTCCGGGGAAAGTAGTGAGAGGAGGAAAGGGCGAAGCGAGAATGTGCGACAGTCAAGATGACAGAGAGGTTCGAAGACAACTTGATGAAGAAGGAGGATACATATGTTAAGCACTCCAACGTCAAGGAGGAAAAAAGGTGGATATGTTTGACATGTTGGCGAAGGCGACCGAGAAGAAGCTCAAACTCGAAGAGAAGAGGGCCATGATCGAAGAGAAAAAGGTCATGCTTGAAGAGGGGAAGATGAAGATCGCAACCACTGTGGTGGACGCGAAGATGCTGACCCTTGAAGGTGGCGGATTTGGATGACGACGCAAGAATGATCATGCATGCCATCCGTTTCAAATGTTGCAGTGGTAGAAGGATGAGCTGGAGAGGGCGGAGCAGGAGGAGATGGATGCGGCGGAGGAGGCGGATGCAGCCTACACGATGGCGACAGTTGGTTTTTTAATTTCACATAAAAGTTAGAAATTCGAGACGCACATCAATCTTTCAAGGACGATCAATCACAACATGACACCGAGATTTGTTGATGATCATTATGTATTTTGATTGCATATGCTAATCATATCAGCAATTTTGACTCTAAACAACAACCACCATGGTAACATATTAGGACACAAACGGGAAGACTATGGTTCATGGATCATATGTGTTCACTAAGTGTTATTTCGTGGTCTCGCAGATAGATCATCTTGATTACCTTTTGAGCCTTGCTTCGCTCCACCCCTCCCCGGTATACCCACCTCCGCATGTGACACGTACTAGCTGTACAGACATACATAAACTGGCGCACCCCCATCCACGCATCATGGGCTCGGCCCATTTTCATTTTTTTTTCAGCCTTCAATAAATGTCGCGAGTGGTGAGGTTCGAACTCAAAATCTCTCTGTTTCCTTCGAACACAACAACCAACTCAGCCGGCTCACCTTATATGTTTAGTAATACTTCTTTTCCTTCTTATTTTCTATGCTTCCGGACTCTGTTTGTTCTTTTTTGTTTGGATGGGTTTTTTAGTCCGTTTACTCCGGTTTTCGTTTTCTGTTTTCTTATTACCTTTTCTTCTTTTACCTCGGTCCTGGGCCTGGCCCATTTATTTTCATTTTCATTTTTTTAACCTTCAAAAATTAGGCGCGTGAGGTAGGATTCAAACTCTCAACCTCTTGGTTTACTTCCACCGCTATAACCAACTGGGAGTCTGGGACAACTCACTTTTTATGCCTAGTTACTTCTTTTACTCTTCTTGTCGTGCATTTTCTTAGTATGTTTTTTTGTTTTGTTTGTCTTTTTTTCTTCGATTTTACTCATTTTTCATTTTTATTTATTCTTCTTCTTTTTCTCTGTTCTTTTTGTTGCCTAAATTCGTGAACATCTTCTTAAATTCATGGAAAAACCTCAAATCCGTGAATCTTTTTTCAAATTAATGAATGTTTTTTAATATCATAAAATTTATCAAAATCGTGATTTTTTGTCCAATTCACGTGATTAGTTCGGTTTTTTGGGTCACAAAGAATTTCAGTTTTATAAAATACAAATCGATCGGATTCTATACAACAAGAAAACCAAATTTTATTTGAAGGAAAATTCGGTTCGGTCAATAGTTTGACCGAACAAAACCGAAGTATAGGCAAACCCTCTTATGCTACATGTTTTGGTAAGGGCAGGTTCAGACAAATTTGACGGGTAAGCAGCTGCCTTTATAGTCTTTCACACGCTTCTTTCCTCAAGAGCAATCTGAGGTGGTACTAAACCAAAACGTGTAGGTGGAAAAAACCCGGAGATGAGAACATGACAAAGAGGTTTAGAAAGGTGTGTTAGGCAGCTGGGCTAGGGCCGCTGGGATATGCAATACAATGCCAATGCGATTTTTTTAAATAATATGTATTTTCCGTTTTCTAGGTATTTTCTCTTAATCAAGTGTAAAAATCAAAGTTACCTATTAAATTCCAGTTCTATATATTTAATGACCGAAATAAACACTGAAAATGTTGGTTTCGTCCCTGTTCTTTCGGTTCGTTACATCAGTTTTCGGTTAATATGCCCGCCCTTACTTCCTGCCTCCTTCCGTGTAACTAGACGAGGTGGGACTAAAACCACGAACGGCACAACGTGCTGCCTATAGGTATATACATGCATGCTGCAAAAAGAAGTTCAAAAATAGTTTGGCATAAATTTTCCAATACCATCACAAAAAACTAAATTTTGTTTTTTAGTTTCGGTATCGGTTCGGTCTTCGGTTTGTCGGCTTTTATGCCCACCCCTAGCTTCAAGTAGGAAAAAATTTCATGAAATTAAAAGAGTTCATCTATCTGAATGTTTTTTTTCATGAATTTGAAAAAAAATCATGAATTAAATACTTTTTTCACAAGAGTCCGCCCGACTGAGCCGGTCCATTGTGTTCGTTTGTGAGCACTTTTTTGGCATCCTTCAAATGAACCCAATTTTATTTCATTAGCTTATATGACCAACTTAAAGAACCATGCCAAGTTGTTTTAGTTTTTGACAAATTCCGCATTTTTTGGAGTTTTCTTGGTCCAAAAAAAGCCGATAAATGGGCAGACGTGTCGTAACTTGCATACGGTGTCGGAAATTGTTCAAACCTAATATGGATGCCTATCATGGGCATGCCCACCTTCCTGCCAAAGTTGAGGTCATTTGATGGATGTCAAAATCTAAACCATGTTCAACGTAGGGTGTTAGCTCAGAAGGCACCGTCTGAGAGCCCATTGTTTCTCGACATCCTTGAAATGATGCTAACTTTTTTTCATGGCCTTCTATGAATAATTCAAGGCACCATGCCAAGTTGTTTTGGTTTTTGATAAATTCTATATTTTCTAGAGTTTTCTCGATCAAAAAGAGGTCGATAAATGACTGGATGTGTCGCAAATTGCATACGAGTTTGTAAATCGTTCAAACCTGACATGGATGCCTACCGTGGGCATACGCACCTTCCTGCATAAGGTGGGTTCATTTTAAGAATGTCCAAAAATAGACCATATTCAACGGAGGGTGCCCGGGCAGGCCCGAAGGCTCAATCTGAAAGCACGTTGTTTCTCGACATCCTTGAAATTGCCCATTTTTCATGGTCTCGTATGACCAATTCAAGGCACCATGCCAGTTTAAGGCACGGAGTTTTGTATATTTTAAATTGTGTATGAAAATTTTATAAACTTGAACACACTTTCAAAAATTGTTAACAAATTCCCAACAATTGATGTTGTACACAAATTGCAAACCACATACTTTTATTGAATCAACATTTTTCGAAGCGCAAACATTTCTTAAATTTGTGAAAAAAGAAAATTTAATAACATTTTCCAAATTTGTAAACAATATTTGAACACAAGAAAAATTTTTGGTATTCCAAAAATATTCCATATTACAAAACAGGTTAAACGAACAATAAATTTAAAACGGAGAAAAATGAATTAACAATCAAAGAAAATAAAACGAAAAAAATATAATATAATTTTTTTACACCCAGATCTTGGCCCAACTAGGCGACGGCATCGCTTCCGTCGTGTGCCTGTTGGGCCGTTCCAAGCAGTCGTTGAATTCAAAAAAAGTTCATAAATTTTGAAAAAAATGTTCAGGATTTTTTTTTAAAATCACGGGTTCTGAAAAAGTTTGTAGTAGTTAAAACGAGTTCATGGATTTGAAAACAAAGTTTGCGAATTTAAGAAAATGTTCAGAATTTTGAAAAGTTCACGGATTTAATAAAAAAAATATGGTTTAAAATGATTCGAGATTTGTTTTAAGAAAATAATAAAATAAAATGAAAATAGAGAAAAGGAAAAAGAAGGAATGCGGGACAAACAAAAAAACCAACAAATCTTTAAAAAAGTTCATGTTTCAAAAGATATTCATAAATTGTTCATGTTTCAAAAGATGTTTGGAAATTTGAAATAATATACATTTTTTAAGAAATTTCTCAAATTCAAGAATACATTTATGTTTTTTAATCATAATTTCAAAAACTATTCGTCGTTTGAAATTTTTGCTCAAATAGCACATGAATTTGGTAACAAGGAACTGTAAGGGCTCCTTTGATTGAAAGGGATTTCATAAGATTCTCAGAGGATTAGAGTCCTTAGGAATCTTTTTTCTATGTTGATCATTTGATTCTTACGATTAATTCTATAGAATTTTTTTCTAAAGAATCATTTGTACTACATTTCATATAAAATCAAACATTCACTACAACCTCTTTTTAGTACAATCTCTTTGTTTTCTCCGTGGCATCAGACACTCTCTGGTATGCCATAAGATACAAGTAGGCACATCACTCCAGTTCTATATATTTTCTCTTTCTGTTCTCGCATTTTCAATTTCCTGTGAATCAAAGAGGCCCTAAGAACAACTCTAACCGGCCAATGCAAACAAACACAATTTTTTGCCCGCTCCTCCTGCAGCGCATGGCCCTTCCACTCGGCGAGGTACGCGTCCTCCTCCTCCTCCGTCGCGCCCAGCCAAACGGACGGCGCAGAGACCCACTCCCACACGAGCCCACCCACTGGCACGTGTCCAACACGGGCGCGTGTGTAGGCGGTGTCGGTGGTGGCAATGGGTAGACCTGGTCACCGGATGTCGAAAGCTGGAGCACCTCCTCTAGGCCAACCCATCGGCGTCCTCCTCGTGTTGGGACTCCTCGCGCGCTAGATCGCTTCCTCCAGTGACTTCAGGAATGTTGCCTCCTCGTCCTCGTCCTCATGCCTCACCGCCGACGACGGCGGTGGAGGGCAGGTGTCTATTTGGACGGCAGCGCACGTCATGCTCAGTTGCGAACCAGACATCCCAATTCGAGGAGTGGGGCGTGTACATTGGATCAAGGCGTTGCTCTGGCATGAGGAGAGACGCAAGTTGCGGATCTCAGCCGTGCGCACGCTCAGATTGCGGCATGGGCGACACTGGAATGTGGTAGGGGTCGAGGTGCCACTCGTGCAAGAGGTTGACGTCTGGCCACGGCAGCGGGACGCGGTACTCCCAGTGGTACCGTGTGCGGTGCACCGGGATGTACACCCGGTCACGTGGCCGTGATCCCCCCTACCACTATCGTGCTGCCAAGGTGAAGTTAGCGGGCCTCGCGATGAGCCGACCTTGTGCTTGTGCTTGCCATGCTTGCCACCTTTGCTGAAGAACTCCCTTGCGATGTTGGCGGACTAGGGTTTGTGTCGGTGAAAGTGCGTTATATCGACTAGAGGGGGGGTGAATAGGAGATTTTTATGAAAGTCTTCAAAATGTGGAAGTTTCGAAGACAAACGATAGAAATAAACCTATTACTATGCAGCGGAAGGTAAGCCATAGTCAAGTATCCAATGAAGTGAAAGCACAATGACTAATAGCAGCTAGGTAGTAAGGATCAGGTAGGAAGATATTATGAAGCCAAACAGAACACGCAGTCACTCAGTGAAGACAACAGATAGTGCAATCATACAATGACTTCACAAGGACCAACAGTAAGTAAAGGGAAGGGAAGGATGAAACCGGTGACTCGTTGAAGACAATGATTTGTTGGACCAGTTCTAGTTGTTGTGACAACTGTACGTCTGGTTAGGGCGGCTAGGTATTTAAATCTGAGGACACACAGTCCCGGACACCCAGTCCTCACCGTATTCCCCTTGAGCTAAGGTCACACAGACCTCTCCCAATCACTCTGGTAAGTCTTCAAGATAGACTCCCAAACCTTCATAGACTTCGTTCACCGGCGATCCACAATGTCTCTTGGACGCTCAGAACACGACGCCTAACCGGCTGGAGGATTCACAGTCATCAAGTGTAATAAGTCTTCAGATCACACAAACAAGAAGACTTAAGTGATGCCTAACACTCTTAGGCTCTGGGTGGTTAGGGCTTTATCCTCGCAAGGAATTCTCTCTCAAAGGCTTCGAGGTGGGTTGCTCTCAAACGACAAAAGCCGTACTCTAACTCTGAGCAGCCAACCATTTATGGTTGTAGGGGGTGGGCTATTTATAGCCACTAGGCAACCCGACCTGATTTGTCCGAAATGACCCTGGGTCACTAAGGAACTGACACGTGTTCCAACGGCCAAATTTCAAACTCACACGGCAACTTTACTTGGGCTACAAGCAAAGCTGACTTGTCCGACTCTGGACAAGATTCGCTCTCATAGTCTTCACTCGAAGACATAGGTTTTGGTTAAGCATCACTTCAGTCATCCTGACTGGTTCTCTTGGACCCCACTTAACAGTACGGTGGTTCCTATGACTCAACAAAGAAGAAAAAGAACTACGAAAGATCTAAGTCTTCGAGCTCCATAGGCTTCATGCGATGTCTTCTCTTGTTATAGTCTTCAATGTGAATATCTTCATATACCACCTTTGACATTAATGTCTTCATACATTTTTAGGGGTCATCTCTGGTAGGAAAACCGAATCAATGAGGGACTTCTACCTGTGTTATCCTGCAATTCTCACAAACCCATTAGTCCCTCAACTAGGTTTGTCGTCAATACTCCAAAACCAACTAGGGGTGGCACTAGATGCACTTACAATCTCCCCCTTTTTGGTGATTGATGACAAACTAGTTGAAGTTTTCAACGGGAAATATAATATGTGAAATTGTAGAGGAATTGTCTTCATTAGTTGCAAGGGCTCCCCTGAAGATGTGCATATAAGTAATTTGCTTTTGGAATGCAAATGCACATGGCAGGTTGTACTCGTGGAGATCCTCTTCAACTTATGATGACAAATCATTATGCATGAGAAGGTATGTGAAGATAATGACATGCATAATGGAAAATGGACGTCTGCAAAATGACCTAAGTGCGGAATTTATCGTCGCACATGCGGAATTTATCGTCGTATCACGAAGTAGCAAATAAGTAGCAGACGACCATCGATTTTAAGTGTTACAACTCAAAGAACCAAATGTATCAAAACAAGAGTTGTAAACACGAAGCAAAATATATAGCAACCGCCCATATGGACCCGCTTGAAGACTATCAAACTCATATGCTTCTCCCCCTTTTGTCAGTAAGGACCAAAAAGGTTTGAAGACATAGAGCATCTACTCGTTCCCATGAAGAGTAGGTGAAGCAGCAGGGTCTTCGGTGGTGTTCGGCGGTGCAGGAGAACTTGGAGCAGTGTCGAAGCGTGCTGAAGGAGGTGGCGGTGAAGTAGCATCGTCTTCATCCTCGATCACTCTGGCATTCACAGTTGCAGCAGAGGAAGAGAACTCAGAGTCTTCAAGAGATTGAGTTCGTCGCAGCACTACCCTTCGAGGAGGTATGGATTCAAACTTGAAGCATTCAGAGAAGCCATCCTCTTGAAGATCATCTTCAGAGCACATAAGCGTCAGCCCTTTCCATGTGCGTCGAGAGGTTTCATGTGCAACAAAGGCATTCTTGGTGGCAAGATTGCGAATACGGTTGACATCCACCAAGAGGCTTTGCATTTGGCGCTTCATCCAGTCATGATGCCTATCCTATTTCTGATGAAGAGCCACCAAAATCTCTCGATCATTGAGAACACGAGTGCGCTTTTGAGGTCGTTGGGCAATTGTGCTATCGGTGGCTTCAGTAAGGGCAGGATGTGGTGCACGTGTAGTTCTAGCCAAAGGATACACACGAGTGACAGCTTCAACTCCTTCAATGTTCTGAGAAAAACTTTGATGCTTCGCATTCTGAAGACTTAGAGGTTCCTTGGCAGGCTCAGGATAAATGGCTTCAACAGACATATCCACATTAGGCAGAAAGATCCGATGATTGCGAGCAGATGGCTGATATGAGATAGCGGAGTGAAGTTTAATCAGCCGCATTATCCATGGAGCGTAGAATTTCAAGCCAAAAAGATCAGAGCCTGATGCAGCAAGTTGGCGGATGAAGAAGTCCTGTGCATTGAAGCATTTGCCATGAAGAATATAGAAGACCAAAGTCTTCATTGCACCTTCCAGCTTGGCATGTGAAGAATGTCCTTTGATGGGCCAGAGAGTTCGCCTTATGATGTGATAAATAGTCCTTGGCAGATACTCAAGGTCTTCAACGAAGAACTCCTTGGGATATGCAGCATCTTGGGGCAATGGCTTCATCATACTGAGCATCTGACTCATGTTAGGTTCAGGCTTCTGAAAGATGCTCTCCACAGCTTCACTGTGAAGCTGACAGCCATGTTCATAGAGATCGCCAGGAGTGGACAGACCAGTGAGCTCAATGATATCAAAGGCTTTGGCTTCGTGATGAACATTTCCTGTCATCCACTCCAGGACCCAAGTCTTCGGATCTCTGTTGTACCCACGGATGTGAAGTGTGGCATAGAATTGGAGCAGCAACTCTTCATTTCAGTGCTCTTGATTGGTGACAAACGGCAGCAATCCAACCTCTTTGAAGCAATCGAGAGCTTCTTCCAGACAGGGCAGACCAGCTATTGCTTCGATGTCAAGACGCTTATGTGGGAAGATGCGACCTTGATTGTATAGAATGCAGGAGTAATAGCTTCGCTGCGGATAGCTCCAGAACCGATCAGATGATATCCTTTCCCTTGAGTAGGGGTTCCTGGAGCTATTGAAGAAGGTGTTGTCTGCTTTGAAGCCATTGACATTGAAGGATCCAGGTGCTGATGCAGGACCTGGAAACCTGGGCAATCTGGGGATTGGCTTCTGTACCTGAGGCCTGTGCTCAACATGGTATTCAAACTGAGGACCAGCAGCAGGCGCAGGAACAGAAGCAACAGCATCATTGGCTTCACTGACTTCTGGTGCTTGGGTAGGTGAAGGCTCCACATTGGCTTCAGCCATGACAACGTCAGTGGCGTCGGTGGCAGCCTCAAAATTCTCAACCTCCACTTGATGAGCTGGAGGGTCGGTCACAGTCACATTCTCCTCGAGAACAGCTTCTTGATGAGACAGGGGTGTAGCATCGCTTGGGGTTTCTTCTTCATCGGCTGATGCAGCCAGAATGTCTTCAGCAGCTTTAGCTTCAGACTCAGAGACTGGAGGCCTTGGTCCTTTGTGAAGCCTGCGTAATGCTGGCGACGCCTGTGGAGTTGGAGTTGGCTGGGCCTCAAAGTCTTCTTCCTCTTGTGCTTGTGGGTGATCAGCCCATGATGCATCCTAAGCAATTGGCGTCAGAGGATGACCAATGCTGATGAGCTTGCTGTGCGTGAGCACAGACGATGATACCTGTTGGTGCTCGAGCTGAGGAAGAACTGCATCATCTTCAACATGGTCATGGTGACCAATGTCTTCAGCAGCGATGGGATCAGCTGCTGGAAAGTCTTCAGCTTCATGAGCCCCTGTGAAAGTAGGCTCATGGACAGTCAGTTGGCGCTCTTGAGGTTCAGCGTCAGGGCGAACCATGGAGATGGGTTCAACAATCAAGGGCTTTGTGGGAGCAGCCCGTTCCTTCTTGGTCTTCCGCTTCTTCTTGGAGGGGGCAGTAGCAGAGGCTTCAGGATGTTTCCTCTTCCTTGCCTCAGCCTCAGCAGTCCTCATCTTCTTCAGCTCTGAAGCGGTTGACCGAGCCTTTGGCTTCGAGCCAGTCATGCTAGTTGGGAAGACAATGGGATCTGCTTCCTGCCTTGGTGCGTTGGGTTTGACCACAGTGGGCTTCTTCTTCTGCTTGGCAGCCATCCTGGGATCAATGCACACACTTGTCAGCCAGGCTCTTCATGCACTCACGAGAACCCTGAGCTTCTGCGCGTTTCTTGAGAAAGGCTTCTTTGAGCTCGTGCAGCATAATCTTGAAGTTTTTCACCTCTTGCACGCTGAGCTTGGCCATATGCTTCTTGAACTAGGCTTTCTCAAAGTCAATCTTTTGCTTCAGTTCAACAATGCACTGGGCGATAGCTAATTCTGAAGCAATGGCGCCATGGAAGGCGACACTAAGGCCAATGGGTAGTTGCAGATCTTCGAAGCTGATGTTGGGCATGCCAAACCACTCATCAATGAAGTTGTGTATGATTGTCACGTCAAAGAGAGGTAGATCATTGAAGATTTCTGCTTCTTCTTTACTCTTGATGAGTTGCTCAAGAGCGTCATCTGCAAGATCTTCATCACTGGACAGATCAATGGCATCATTTCGCAGAATGGCAACAACAGTCAGTTCTTGGCCGGTGTGTGGCAGAGGCATCTTGACCTTCTGGGGCTTGGAGATGCGTGAAAAATCTTCAGACTGTACACTGTCTTCAGGAGGTGCAGTGGCCAGTGGCTTCGCCCGTGAGATTTTTGACGCAGAGGCAGGCTTTGAAGCTTTGGGCTGCATCAACTTCTTTGGCTTCAGCGCTGCAGGCGCTTCATCTGATTCAGCGTCATCTGCAGGCTCATTCATGGCTGTCCCTTGAACCATGATGTGAGTGATGAGACCTTCCAAGTTGTAGAAGGGCCCAAGAAGATTGGGTTCAGCTTCACGAGTTCCATCGGCACGGGGAGCAGAGGGACCAAGGTTGAAGTCTAATTCCAAAGACTTCTTGTTCTGCTTCACTGAGTTCTGGGCAAACTGGAAATTGCGCTTAAACAGATTGTCATCACGACACCATAGCAGTGACGATGGGTCGGCATCCACAGGCTGAGGTCCACGGACCATGCAAGGATAGAAGCCTTGTTCAATGGCTTCATCTCTGGTCCTGGGTTGAAGATTTTTGTAGAGGATGTCTTCCAATGGTCGCTTAATGGCATTTTTTTAGCATATTCCTTTGTCACAAATCTGTACTTGAACCACTGTTCTGCCCAATAGCGTCGAATCCATTGGATTCGTGTCTTGCGCTGATTGCAATCCTTTTCAGGATCTATCTTGTACAACTCTGAGAAGTCATCGGGCAGATCTCTTGATGTTTCTCCTCGACGCTTTCTGCCACCCTTGCTGATTTCTCTGAAGCCATGAACTTTAAACTGAATGGCTTTAATACGTTCAAAGGCTTCAAAGGCTTTTGCTTGCTAGACAAACAGGAACTGGCTTCGGGAGAATTTATGTGATACTGTAAGAACTCTGCAAATGAATGTAGACTATGAGAACCAAGGGATTCTCCCACGGACATGTACCTGTGACAGCATTAAGGTGCGAGGGAAGGGGAAGAGGTCATATGCATTCTCAGAAGATTTTGAAGATAAAACATTTTAGAAGACATTGACCTCATCGTGTGAAGACATTCACTCACAGATAAGGAGTTGGTTTCAGATTTGTACGAATCCACGGATCAGTATCAGTGAGGAATCTAACTACTCTGTGAAGCATAAGTGAATATACTAGGCATATTATGAGATGCAGTTTGAAGTGGATCCAACATGTGCGAACAAAAACCACTTGTGGTAGAAAGTGACAAATCTATAGGATCAAAGGGGCCGTAAAAAGGAAGTTTTATTTACCACACGTAGAACTGCTAGACAGAGTGGAAGAGGAGGCCGAGCAGTTCGATCGTCCGTGCCCTAACTTGGCGACGAAGGACACCTACGGCGACGGCGGAGAGGATGATGTCCGCGGTCGGCGTGAAGACGGCGTCGGAGAGGTTGCGGCAGCGAAGCGCTTCGTCACCAGCGTCGTCGAGGGCTAGCGGTGGCGCTAGGGTTCGTGCGAGAGTGGAAGAAGAGATAATGACTGTGGCGAGGCGTGTATTTATAGGGACAAGGGAGGCTCAGTGTTATTACACAGGTGCCCCTGGCGATTCACATCTGAGGAACATGTGGCCATCATGCAGCATATCGGGGGTTGTTCCACGTCCCACGCATGCCTGAATTGTCGGGTGGTCGTTCCCACTTCTCCGGGTTTCAGGTGAAGGAATGAGCATTGAAAACGGACTTAAAGTTTGTCTCTGTATCTTCTGCTGACAAGGACGCGGAGAAGACATTCAACAGTTTCAATAGAATGCATATGATTTGGAGAGATAGAGTTTGAGATAGAAAGCATAGAAAGGTTAGGGTCCGATCACATTCACTTAGTTCAAAAGATTCAACAAGAAGACATAGCTATAAGTGAATGTTGTAGAGGACAGAACACTAGTATATATATATATATATATATATATATATTCAACATAGTGAAGATAATTATGAAGACATGTTGAGATTGAAGCCAAACCAAATGTGAAGACATAGCAAATGTAACGCCATGAGTGAAACACTTCAAACAGAACATTTGGTGGTGGCGTTACCCACCGTATAGGAAGTATTAGACCCAGACACGGCGCACAATTATCATGGTGCTCCGAAGTCAAATTCCACATTAATGTATTCACACTTAGAATGTATGTCTTCATTGATTGAAGATATACTTTACTTCGTGTGTTGCACATCTAAGTCATCAATATGCATAAGTGTTAGGATGTGTGCCTGATCACAGGACATTTGAGGATTCCAAGATATTTAGCTCACACCGTAACTTGTAAAATCTCTTCTCATCCAAGGGCTTGGTGAAGATATCTGCCAATTGCTCTTCAGTGTTGACGTGTATGATATCAATATCTTCCTTCACAACATGATCTCTGAGAAAGTGATGACGAATTTCAATGTGCTTTGTCTTCGAGTGCTGAACTGGGTTGTTGGCAATCTTGATGGCACTTTCGTTGTCGCAGTAGAGTGACACTTGCTTCAGATGAATGCCATAGTCCTTGAGTGTTTGCTTCATCCATAGAAGCTGAGCGCAGCAAGATCCAGCAGCAATGTATTCAGATTTAGCAGTGGAGAGAGATACATAGTTCTGCTTCTTTGAAGACCAACATACAAGTGATCATCCTAGAAAATGACATGTGCCTGATGTAGACTCGCGATCCACCTTGTCACCAGCATAATCAGCATCCGAGAATCCAACCAGATCAAACTCTGAGCCCTTTGGATACCATAATCCTAGAGTTGGGGTGTGAGCCAAATATCGAAAAATTCGCTTCACAGCTAAGTGATGCGACTCCTTTGGTGCCGCTTGGAATCGAGCACACATGCAAACACTAAGCATAATATCTGGCCTAGATGTACATAGATAAAGTAAAGAACCAATCATGGAGCGGTATACCTTTTGATCGAACTCTTTACCATTGTCGTCGGGACCCAGATGATGTTTGGCTGGCATTGGCGTCGTGAAGTCTTTGCAGTCTTGCATACCGAACTTCTTCAGGCAATCTTTGAGATACTTCTCTTGAGATATGAAGATGCCGTTGCGTTGCTGTCATATTTGAAGACCGAGGAAGAACTTCAGCTCACCCATCATGGACATCTGATATTGCTCTTGCATCATATATCCAAACTCTTCACTGTACTTCTGATTGGTGCAACCGAAGATAATGTCATCCACATATATTTGGCACACAAACAGTTCACCATCATATGTCTTCGTGAAGAGAGTGGGGTCGAGGGAACCAGGTATGAAGCCTTTGCTCTTCAGGAAGTATTTGAATGTGTCATACCAAGCCCGAGGGGCTTGTTTGAGGCCATGCAGTGCCTTTTTGAGCTTGTATACCATGTCAGGATGTTTTGGATCTTCAAAGCCAGGCGGTTGTGCAACATACACTTCTTCTTCAATCTTGCCATTGAGAAAAGTGCTCTTCACATCCATTTGATATAGAAGTATGTTATGATGATTTGCATAGGCCAGCAGTATGCGTATGGCTTCAAGTCGAGCCACAGGAGCAAATGTTTCATCGAAGTCAATCCCTTCCACTTGAGTATACCCTTGAGCAACGAGACGAGCTTTGTTTCTGACAACTTGACCATGCTCATCTTGCTTGTTGTGGTATATCCATTTGGTGCATATTATATTGTGCTTCCGAGGGTCAGGACGCTTAACCAGCTCCCATACATTATTCAGCTCAAACTGTTGAAGCTCTTCTTGCATAGCTTGAATCCATTCAGGTTCCATGATGACTTCTTCAACTTTCTTGGGTTCAGTTATTGAGACGAATGCGAAGTGCCCACAGAAATTTGCTAGCTGAGTTGCCCTTGAACGAGTGAGCGGACCGGGTGCATTGATGCTATCAATTATTCTCTCAATCTGCACTTCATTGGCAGCACGAGGATGTACAGGGCGAAGATTTTGCTCTTGATGATCATTGTCATTGTTAGAGGGATTGTCTTCAGGCTGAGCATTGTCTTCAGGTTGATCAGGTGTGGATATGATAAGTTCCTCTTCAGGTTGAGCTTCAGAGAGTATGATTTTTCCAGTTCCCATTAGTTTGATTGATTCACTGGATGGAACTTCATCTAGCACATTTGGCAGGTGCTCTCTTTGTGAACCGTTAGTCTCATCGAACCGCACATCCACTGTTTCAACCACCTTCTAATGAAAGAGATTGAAGACTCTGTAGGAGTGCGAATCCTTTCCATATCCAAGCATAAAACCCTCATGTGCTTTTGGTGCAAATTTTGAAGTGTGATGTGGATCCTTGATCCAGCACCTGGCGCCAAATACTCTGAAGTAACTGACATTTGGCTTTTTGCCAGTAAGGAGCTCATAAGATGTCTTGTTCAGAAGCTTGTGAAGATAAACACGATTGATTGTATGGCATGCAGTATCAATGGCTTCAGGCCAGAATTTTCTTGGAGTCTTGTATTCATGAAGCATCGTTCGGGCCATCTCAATGAGTGTTATGTTCTTGCGTTCGATGACGCCATTCTGCTGTGGCATGTACGGGGCTGAGAATTCATGTGTGATGCCCAAGGTATCAAGATATGTATCAAGGCCAGTGTTCTTGAATTCAGTGCCATTGTCACTTCTGATGTGCTTTATCTTGGTGCCATAGTTGTTCATTGCTCGATTGGCGAAGCGTCTGAAGACATCCTGTACTTCAGTCTTGTAGAGGATTATGTGCACCCAAGTATATCTAGAATAATCATCAACAATGACAAAGCCATAGAGACAAGCAGTAGTAGTAAGAGTTGAGTAATGAGTGGGACCGAAAAGATCCATGTGGAGTAGTTCGAAGGGTTGAGTGGTAGTCATGATTGTCTTCGAGGGATGTTTGGCCCTCGTCATCTTTCCTGCTTCACAGGCACCACATAAGTGATCTTTCTTGAACTTGACGCCCTCGATGCCTATGACATGCTTCTTCTTTGCAAGGGTGTGGAAGTTCCTCATGCCAGCATGCCCTAGCCTCCGATGCCAGAGCCAGCATTCTGAAGCTTTTGCTAGAAGACATACGGCAAGCTGTGGTCCTGCTGAGAAATCTACCACGTACAAATCATGTTTCCGATACCCTTCAAAACTAGAGACTTGTCAGATTCCATTATAACAAGGCAACGATATTTTCCAAATATTATGATCATGTTCAAATCGCAAAGCATTGAGACAGACATTAAGTTGAAGCCAAGGGATTCAACAAGCATGACTTTATCCATGTGTTGATCCTTTGAGATTGCAACTCTACCTAGACCCAATACCTTACTTTTACCAATGTCAGCAAATGTGATGTGACTCTTGTCGGATGGACGTAAGGTTGAGTCCATAAGAAGGCTTCTTTTGCCAGTCATGTGATTTGTACACCCACTATCAATAATCCATTCTAAAGACGTTGGTGTCGTACTAAAGTGCTGTTAGGGGGATAGGCTTCACGAAGAGAATTGTGAAGCAAAAACATTTGACCAACCAGTGGGTTATGAAAGCTTAGATCCAGATTAGGACTGATAGGGAGAGTAGCAAGCGATTCAGGAACGAAGTACATAGTAAGACCATTCGGGCATTTGATCTTGCGCCCTACAAGATGTTTAAAGTCCCCAGCAATAGCGCCAGACGATTTTGGTTTTCTACTGGAGACCTTTCCCTGCAAAAGAGAGTTAAGCTTTCTTAGCCACCCACATCTTCAAGGGTGGCTTAGAAGCAATAAGTCTAAGTGCAGCGTCTGAGAACTTTGGCTTTGGTGCCCTAGCAAAAAGTCTTGCAGGCGGACAATAGTACTCATAAGAATAAGCAGAATAGTTCTTGGTCTTATGAACATGGCGGTTCGATGAACCGCGCTCATATTCATAGGCCTGAGTATGGTTTCCCTGCAAAACATTTGTGTTAGTGCGACTCAGGTGAGTCCTCTATCTGTATGAAGCCTTTGGACCGTATGAAGCCTGTGGTCTAGGGTTTGTCTTCTTCACTTGTGGTGTCATGATGACATTCACATGAAGATTTTCCAAACACTTTTTAGGCACCCAGATCTTCTTCATAGGCGGCCCATTCCTGCAGTTAGTACCAATATACCTGGCAAACACTTCACCATTCTGATTCTTAAACAGTTTATAGTTTGCATCAAAGGATTCATCAATGACAATGGGGTTAGCACAAGTGAAGCCAGATAGATTGGATGGATCCGCTGAAGGTTCCTTTGCAGCAACCCATGTGGTTTTGGGGTACTGCTCAGGTTTCCAGTAAGAGCCATCAGCATTCATTTTCCTTACAAACCCAACACCCTCTTTCCTCGGGTTTCGGTTCAGAATCTGCCTTTTGAGGACATCACATAGTGTCTGATGCCCTTTAAGACTTTTGTATATCCCTGTTTCAAGCAATGTCTTCAACCTAGCATTCTCATCAGCAATAGTAGTGGTATCCTCAGCAGAGGGGTTAGTTACCACATCAACAGTTGAAGATATTGCAACAGTAGCAGCAGTAGAACATTCAGCAACAGAAGTAGCATTATCACGCTCAATGCATTTAAGACATGGTGGTTCAAATCCTTCCTGAGCGGAACTGATCTGTTCAGCGCGAAGTGACTCGTTTTCCTTTTGAAGATCTTCATGAGCCGCTCTCAATTTCTCAAGATCTTGCTTCCTTTGAAGATAATCATAGGAAAGCTTTTCATGAGTTGTTGAGAGCGTTTCATGACGACTTTCAAGTTCCTCATACTTAACATGAAGATTTTTTATGTCTTTAATTAAGGACTCAGATCGAATCATTTCAGCGCCTAACAGATCATCGTTTTTGTCTAACAGTTTTTGAATATGTTCCATAGCTTTATGTTGTTCAGTTGCAATTTTAGCAAGTGTTTTGTAGCTGGGTCTTGAACCAAAATCAGAGTTATCTTCACTAGATGTTTGATAGTGAGTAGTGCGTGTGTTTACCTTGGCACCGCGTGCCATGAAGCAGTAGGTAGGAGCGGAGTAGTCCTTGTCATTTGCATCGGTGTCGGTGATGAAGTCATTGTCTTCAGTGTTGAAGATGGACTTGGCAACGTATGTTGTAGCCAGACTTGCAACGCCAGAATCGGACTCCTCCTTAGACTCCACCTCCGCCTCCTCAGAAGCAGATTCCTCCTCTGAATACATTTCCTTGCCAACAAACGCACGTGCCTTGCCAGATGAGCTCTTCTTGTGTGATGAAGACTTTGAGGAAGACTTGGAAGAAGACTTTGAGTATTTCTTCTTCTTCTTGTCGTCAGAGTCATATTCCTTGCTCTTCTTCTTCTTTTTGTTCTCATTGTCCCACTGCGGACACCCAGAGATGAAGTGGTCAGTTTTCTTGCACTTGTGGCATGTTTTCTTCTTGTAGTCATGAGCAGAAACTTCATCATTCTTTGAGCTTGATCGTGAAGACTTCCTGAAGCCTTTCTTCTTGGTGAATTTTTTGGAACTTCTTCACAAGCATAGCAAGTTCCTTTCCAATGTCTTCAGGGTCATCAGAACTGCGGTCAGATTCTTCTTCAGATGAGGAGACAACTTTTGCCTTCAAGGCACGGGTTCGCCCATAGTTTGGACCATAGATATCTCTTTTCTCAGAAAGCTGAAACTCATGTGTGTTGAGCCTCTCAAGTATGTCAGACGGATCGAGTGTCTTGAAATCAGGACGTTCTTGAATCATCAGGGCTAGGGTGTCAAATGAACTGTCAAGTGATCTCAGTAGTGTCTTGATGACTTCATGCTTGGTGATCTCAGTAGCGCCGAGGGCTTGAAGCTCATTTGTGATGTTAGTGAGTCAATCAAACGTGAGCTGGACATTCTCATTGTCATTTCGCTTGAAGCGGTTGAAGAGGTTGCGAAGGACACTGATTCTCTGATCTCTCTGGGTTGAGACGCCTTCGTTGACCTTGGAGAGCCAGTCCCAGACTAGCTTAGATGTTTCCAAAGCACTCACATGGCCATACCGTCCTTTGGTCAGATGACCATATATGATATTCTTGGCAGTAGAGTCCAGTTGAATGAACTTCTTGACATCAGTAGCAGCGACACCTTCTCCAGCCTTGGGAACGCCGTTCTTGACGACATATCATAGGTCGACGTCAATGGCTTCAAGATGCATGCGCATCTTATTCTTTCAGTAGGGATATTCAGTTCCATCGAAGACGGGGCACGCAGCAGAGACTTTAATTATCCTTGCAGTCGACATAGCTAAAACTCCAGGTGGTTAAACCGAATGACACAGAACAAGGGAGTACCTTGCTCTGATACCAATTGAAAGTGCGTTATATCGACTAGAGGGGGGTGAATAGGCGATTTTTATAAAAGTCTTCAAAACGTGGAAGTTTCGAAGACAAACGATAGAAATAAACCTATTACCATGCAGCGGAAGGTAGACTACACTAGGTAAGCCATAGTCAAGTATCCAATGAAGTGAAAGCACAATGACTAATAGCAGCTAGGTAGTAAGGATCAGGTAGAAAGATATTATGAAGCCAAACAGAACACGCAGTCACTCAGTGAAGACAAAAGATAGTGCAATCATACAATGACTTCACAAGGACCAACAGTAAGTAAAGGGAAGGGAAGGATGAAACCAGTGACTCATTGAAGACAATGATTTGTAGGGCCAGTTCCAGTTGCTGTGACAACTGTACGTCTGGTTAGGGCGGCTAGGTATTTAAACCTGAGGACACACAGTCCCGGACACCCAGTCCTGAACACGCAGCTCAGGACACCCAGTCCTCACCGTATTCCCCTTGAGTTAAGGTCACACAGACCTCGCCCAATCACTCTGGTAAGTCTTCAAGGTAGACTCCCAAACCTTCACAGACTTCGTTCACCGGCGATCCACAATGTCTCTTGGACGCTCAGAACGCGACGCCTAACCGGCTGGAGGATTCACAGTCCTCAAGTGTAATAAGTCTTCAGATCACACAAACAAGAAGACTTAAGTGATGCCTAACACTCTTAGGCTCTGGGTGGTTAGGGCTTTATCCTCGCAAGGAATTCTCTCTCAAAGGCTTCGAGGTGGGTTGCTCTCAAACGACAAAAGCCGTATTCTAACTCTGAGCAGCCAACCATTTATGGTTGTAGGGGGTGGGCTATTTATAGCCACTAGGCAACCCGACCTGATTTGTCCGAAATGACCCTGAGTCACTAAGAAACTGACACGTGTTCCAACGGCCAGATTTCAAACTCACACGGCAACTTTACTTGGGCTACAAGCAAAGCCGACTTGTCCGACTCTGGACAAGATTCGCTCTCATAGTCTTCACTCGAAGACATAGGTTTTGGTTAAGCATCACTTCAATCATTCTGACTGGTTCTCTTGGACCCCACTTAACAGTACGGTGGTTCCTATGACTCAACAAAGAAGAAAAGGAACTACGAAAGATCTAAGTCTTCGAGCTCCATAGGCTTCATGCGATGTCTTCTCTTGTCATAGTCTTCAATGTGAATATCTTCATATACCACCTTTGACATCAATGTCTTCATACATTTTTAGGGGTCATCTTTGGTAGGAAAACCGAATCAATGAGGGACTTCTACCTGTGTTATCCTGCAATTCTCACAAACACATTAGTCCCTCAACTAGGTTTGTCGTCAATACTCCAAAACCAACTAGGGGGTGGCACTAGATGCACTTACAGTCGGCTGGCGAGGGAACACGTGTGCTCATATGTTGAATGGAGTGAGAAAGGAGAAATGGGTGAGGTCGCCCCCTTTCCCGCACGCTTGCCATTTAAAAAGGAAGTGGCCTGGACGATTCCAATGGTTGGCGTGCGGGTCACGACCGCAACGGTGGTTGGTTGACCACCACGCGTGCCCGAGACAGACACCAAAAGGATGCGTGAAGCGTCCATCTCATGTCCTTATAGACATAGGTTAAAGGTAAGTTGGGGCTGAAAATGCGCTCGGACGGATCACGAATGGACGTGATTTGGATTTGCGTCTGCACATTGGGCTGGCGTTTCTGTCCAGACATGTGCGGATCAAATGTGTCGTGCTATTGGAGTTGCCCTAGGGATAATCATTATGATAGACTATACAAAGACCCTAGCTTGTGCAAGAAATCACAGATGATGGCAAGGTTATTATGCTCTGAAGTCGCAACAAGTTTATTCAATACATCAAAACGGTATCAAGCCATGCATACGACACGATGCTACTGGAAACTACTGTACACAAGTGATGCCAAGAAGTTCAATCCTCAGAGCTTTTGAAGGACATCGCGCATGGCCGCGCGCGGCCTACACACGGCCTCCAAAGCCACGGCCTTGGGCATGGTGATCCCGACCCCCTCCGTCATGTCCACCTCCACCCTGTCCACTCGTTCCCAGTCGAAGCACTGCACCAGCGTCCCGAGAACCACCCCGACCGTCTGCAGCGCCAGCGCCTCGCCGGGGCACCTCCGCCGGCCCATCCCGAACGGCATCAGCAGCAGCCCGTCGCCCATGCCGTCCTCGAACCGCTCTGGCCGGAACGCCGTCGGGTCCTCCCACACGGCCGGGTCCCTGTGGATGGCGTACGCGTTCACGATCAGCATCGTGCCGCTCGGCACGTCGTAGCCGCCGACCTTGCAATCGGCGGAGGACTCGTGCGGCAGCAGCAGCGGCGCCGCCGGGTACAGGCGTAGCGTCTCGCTGATGATGCACTGGAGGTAGCTGAGGCGGGGAACGTCATCGGCGGTGACCATGCGGGAGGTCCCGATGGACGCGTCCATCTCGGCCTGGGCCTTGTTGAGCGCCGCCGGGTGGTTCAGCAGGAGCGACATCGCCCATTCGATCGTGCTTGAGGTGGTCTCCGTTCCGGCCACAAACATATTCTGCAATGAGTTATTGGAGAGAATGAATTTTAGTATATTCTTGTACGTAGAATATTGGAAGCAGATTCATAAAAAAAACCCGGAACAGATAAATCCCAAACATTTAAATTTTAAGCATGGCAATCCGAACTTTAGTTAAGATAAGGTTGACAAACATGGCAATTTTCTGATAAAAAACGAACTGGGACAAAGTTGTCATGGGTTAACAACTAAAATTGCCACCTCGCAGCAACTAAAGTTGCTATCGAAAAACATTTAGGATGACATGCTTAAATTCCGAACGTTCGAGACCTATTAGGGTAAAAAAAAATCAAAAATTTAGTAGAATACTACACAAATCCTACGAAGGCAAAGAGAGCCTTAACGTCAAGTACTCGAGTGGGAAAAGGCCAAAATTAAATTACTAGAAATAAACATGTGGGAAGTGGGATTCATCCAGCTAAGTGACACGGCCGTGTTACTCGCCTACGTTGAGTGACCACTATCTGATTAGATATATGATAAGATAGATAAAAAGTGGAGTACTGGACTAACATAATGACTCTGGTCGAGTTGTTGCTATCTGATGACTTAAACGAGTCAAAAATCTACTGATGATGCCAAATTGCCAATGTCCTTAATGAAGAAACCGACAGTTGAAGTACTCGGGTATGTGAGAAGCAACCAAAGTGGAAGAGGGACTTACCGCACACAGAGCAATGATCATCTGATCAGTGTACAGCTCCGGCTCTGTCTTCTGCAGAGTGAGGAGCACGGCGATCATGCTCTTCTTCTCGCCCTCGTCGCCGCCCTCCTCCATCCTCCGCCGCTCGGCGTCGATGAGCCGATGGAGGAAGGCGTCCCTCCTGCTCACCGTGGCCAGGATCCGGCTCCTCACGCCGGACACGTCGAGCCACCGCATCACCGGCAGGTAGTCCCACACGTTGGCGGCGCCGATGAGCGGGATGATCTCGTCCACCACCTGCTTGAACTCCTGCGCCTCCAGGGACATGTCCGTGTCGCCGTCCGCCTCCGACCGGGTCCCCTTGGTCCGCGCGATGGTCTCCATGAGCACGCTGAGGGAGAGCTCGAAGAGGCTCCGCTTGAGCTCCACCCGGGCGGGGCACGCCGCGGCGGCGCGGCACAGGCGGCGCGCCATGGCGCGCACCTCGGCGGCGATGACGCCCGACATGCCGGCGACGCGGTGCGCGGAGAGCAGCCGCACGGCGGCGACGCGGCGGAGGTTGCGCCAGTGCGGGCCGTAGCTGGAGCTGACGAGCGAGGTGCCGCCGTAGGAGACGAGCATCTGCGAGGGGAACTGGGGCCGGTTGGCGAAGGCCACGTCGTGGTCCGTGAAGCACTCCCTGGCGCACGCCGGCGAGGAGACCACCACGGCGTTGCGCGCGCCGAGCCGCAGCGAGAAGACCGAGCCGTAGCGCGCCCCGAGGCGGCACAGCGCGGCGTGCAGCGGCTTCTCCACGAGGTGGAGGTGGCCGAGGAACGGGACGGCCGGGGGGCTCGGCGGGAGGTGCGCGGCGCCCTTGCTGCCATTGCTCTTCTTGCCCAGAATGTAGTGGAGCAGGAAGAGGAAGGCGAAGGAGAGGACGGCAATGTATGCCTTATCCATGGCTGACCGTCCGTGGTCTGTGGGGAAGTGATGGATGCTCTGATGTGTCTGTCTTGATGCATGGCGGGCCTATATACTGTATCACGCGCCGGGCCGGGTCCCCATGGCTTGGCTTGGCTTGCCTTGCGGGGCAGCTTAAGCTGCGTAATACGCCATGCCTGACGTCCGTGGAGATGGAGGTTAGCGCCCATGACAGTCTGACAGAGTTATTGATTATTTGGTTCGTACTGCGTGGGAGGTGGGCATGTCTTGCTCCCCGCGCGGAGCTTGGATCCGGACCCCTTCCTTCCGAATGCAAAAGGCCAACTCGAATTGGGGTTCTGTATCTTGCGACCTTTCCTTCCGAAACAAGAAGCTCTGATGAATTAAAATAGGGAAAAGCTCTGACGTAGTTGTCCACTCACTGACTTTGTGAGCGGCTTCGTTTACTTGCAGAGTATACAAGTGGTGAAATTGTTAAGCAGAACTGTGTACCTCCTGCAAATGCAATCGCTTCCCATCCGTAATTGTATATAAAGGGCATGTACAATGCATGGCCCTAACGTGATGTCTAGTATGCCATGTACGATTGGATGTCAACCAGATCCTCTGCAAGATGCAGGATCCAGCCTACTATTATTTTTTATTATGAGACATCTGCATCCATATGCCATCATTATCACGGTCCTGCATGGACAACTTTTCTCATGCATAGCCAGCCAACCAAAAACGAGCCCCACACAGAGGCCAAAAAACGTGCCGAGGTGGGACTCAATCTCTGCCTGTTAGTCTACACAGCTGACCGAGTTCATTGTTTCAGCCAGGACCAAGTGCAACGGAAAGCCAATCGCCGATGCTGGCCATCACTCGTCGGGAGACTTACCTGCCGGCATATGTTGTCTACGACGATTTCTGCCGGCAGCGTCAGCGTCACCGCAGCGGCCTAGACACGCCACCGCTAGTGTGTGCTCTCCCTGGCGCAAAAGGACCACCACAAGTTAAGCGGGTTTATCCATAAGGCCCGTTCCACACCGACCGTGGCTGACACTCCTACATGGCTACATAAGCAGTGGTTGTAGACAACTTAGAGCATCTACAACTCGAACTACCAAATTTCGGCCATCAAACGCTCGAGAACGCGCCGAGACAACACACAATAAATCAATTCCACAACCGAATACCTCATTTTCAACGTCCGCAGCGGCATCTTTGGCAGCGAGGGCTCGTCCGGCTTTGCCATGTCCATGTCCGAGGTGGTTGCGGCGCTCGAGGTGGCCGTGCACCATACGCGGCACCGAAAAGTGCGACTCCGCCTCGGCAATGACTGCCGCCGCCTCGCGCGCCCACTGCCTCACAGCGTGCACACCATGCCATACTTGCATTGGATGACGTTCATGCGTTCACCTTCGCCTTGGCGCGGCAACGCGGCGGTTGCGCATCCGCCAGCGCGTTGGGACGCCAGACGGACCGCGCCACCTCCGGTGAGGCAACGGTGACACACCTCGTACCGAATCCAGCGTCATTTGAGCGAACAAAATGGATTCCCGACGGAAGGACTCCGACCGCTGCCGTCGGGTTGCCTCATCACTAGAGCGGTGCAACACCAGGCAGACAGCCATCTCCTTCTCGGGGCTGTGTGGGACGAGCTCCAGGCCAATGGATATGGAGGTGTAGGACTCGGATCCACTGGCCGCCAAGTCAGAGACGGTAGAAGATGACCGAACGAGAGCTTGTGGGCGGAGGAGAATGAAATGGAATGCGGCTAGGGTTTTGTTCGGACTGCGGATAGGGTCCAATTTATATGGGGTTGGGTGGGCCATAGTAGGCTGGATCCGACGTGGCACTCGTGTCCGGGCATGCCCACATTCGCCCCAGATATGAGCTGGAGTATGGGCTTGCCAGTCAGTCCGGACATTTGGACCGAATACAGAGCGCCTGGTTGGATGGCGTCTTTTCGTCCGTGCATTAACCGGACAGCCCGCATAGGCGCTTGAGACGGGTATGAAGGTCCGGTTGTAGGTGCTCTTAGAGCATCTACAACCGAAGCCCCGTAGCAAGATGCTTGCTTGGACAAAAAGATGTAAACAAACCGGACCGCACAATCTAGCCCAAACGTTGAGGTTGACCGTCATTCCCGGACCCAATCCATATCTAGGACGGATACATGATGCACCGCCACATCATTGAGCGCTCCGCCACCTCGGTGGAGACAGAAGCAAACCAAGGGAACTTTGTGGAAATCCGAACATTCACATAAGAAAATCAAAAGTCATCACGTGCCCGTCTCCACTCTCTGTTCAAGCAAGGACGAACCAAAAGCCACCATATTTCCATCTCCACGCCTTCATTGCTGAGGCGGAGTGAGATCCCCGTGAAGTGCTGGAGGCCGCTACAGAGGATCTCAACGAGTAGACGGATTAAGGGTTCCAAAACACATGACGTTGTTCGGGATATTGAGCACGGTGACGTGCATATCTCGTATTTTAAAAATGTACGATGAACCATTTTAAAGAACACAATGAACATTTCTTATACATGGTGGACAATATTTTTAAATATACGATGATAAATACAGACTATCCTTTTGAAAATACATTTTAGAAAATACATGAAGAAAAATTTAAAACATAGGATGAACAATTTTAATACGCCCTAAAGATTTTCTAAATATACGCTGAACAATTTTTGATATGCATGATGAAGCTTTTCTAAATACGTGATGAACATTTTTTTATACAATATGAACAGTATTTTTAGATACAAGATGAACATTCATAAAATACACAATTTCCACTTTCAAATTACCCACAAACATATTTTTTTTGTAAATATAGCACAATTATGTTTTTGATAAGGACTATGCATATTTTTTAAACTAGAGGATATCACACGCGTTGCTACGGGAATTAGTTGATGGATGTTGATAAAATTTGGGTTGATAAGATGAGTACCTAATTTAAAATTCATATGACTTATCATATTTGATTGTGTATAGTTATAGAATATTTTATTAAATACATGTAGAATAATTGAATGGAAAATATTTTTTCATGCATTGTTGAATGTTGTGGTTAGTTTTTTCCCATGCATGATTGCATGTTGAGGTAGGCATTATCCAATTCATAATTGTATGATGAGTGATATGCTTACATGATAAATAAGTTAATGGGGTTGACTCTTTTAGGTATATACGGTATGCGGTAACAAGAAGAACGAGAACAAAATGATAGAAGAAAAATTGGAAAAATAAAAGAAAGATGAGATGATGAAATTGAACATATTTTTTTAAATCAACTCATGTTACAAAAAATGATTTAAAAATCATGTAATTAAATTGGAAAGTGAAAAATAAACAAAAAGCATGAAAAGAACAAGAAAAAAATTACAACAAGAAAAAGAAAAAGGAAGAACATAAATAAAATTAGGAAAAGACCCGAAAGATAAAAATTAGAAAGAAAGAATAAAATCTGAAAATCGGTAGAAACTGCTTCCCGTTCGTTTATTACTGGGCCGATCCAAGGCAAATAGCTTTTGCGAGTAGGAGGAGCACTCCCATGTAGTATTTATGGAGCGATTATACAGGAGATAATACGACACTCCTTGGAGTTTGATTTTTGTAAATTTAGCCATAAATTTAGGAGTTCGAACTTCGAAGCTCACAACTTAGCAAAGTATGATTTATCTGTCCAGGGTGGCTGCCAAGTTTGGTTAGGACTGCCTGAAGACCTTACTTTCGTCCCTGTAAACATTGTGACGAATTAATAAAAACTTTGTGATGTTGTCTAAAAAAAATGTAGCGTGCATTATTCTCAAAAAAATATGTAGCGTGCATTATTCTCAAAAAAATATGTAGCTCTATTTTATGTTTCTCAAATAAAAATGTAGCTCTATTTGATTTTTTTAAAAGAAACTCTATTTTATTTTGGAGGCCACAACCATCAGGTCGACATCGAAATCCATATATCTTTTTTTTTTAGAAACTGACAGCTGAAGAACAGTGTCTCTAAAAAAAGGCTGAGACCAGCCCAGTTGTACAACCGCATGTCCTAAAAAAAGAGTACAATCGCAATTTGGACTGAAGATCAATGGTTGATCTATTAAAAGAGAGTGAAAAAGGGTCGGCCGAGTTTGAAATGAGCGCTCTCGGTCTCGCTCACGCGAATTGCCTCGCCCCGTCCACCTACCACAGTAGCCACCAGATCCGGCGGAGCTCGCCGATGAACCTCGCCCGCCGACCCACCGCAGCGCTCCTGTCGGCCGTGCTGACCTCTCCTCCGCTACCTTTGGCTCCCCATGGAGTGGAGGGGGTGAGGGGTGCGGTACGATGGGGCGGAGATGGCGGAGGAGATGCATCGGGCGCGGATGCGGAGATCGATGCGGCTACCTTCCAGGGGGGACTCGATGATCAAACTGGTCACCTGGATCTGTGTGGAGGCGTCGGAGGAGGAGATGGGGCAGATGATGCTAGGGGGAGAAATCTCGCCGGAGGAGGTGATTGCGTGGGCACGCGCGGAGGCGAACTCCTCCTCGCCAGGGAGCAGAGCCAAGTGGAAAGCGTTTTGGTCTCTCCAACCCTCGCCCCCGTGATCGGCGACGGTGAGATCTCGAGGCCGCCACATCCCGAACTTCTGGCCTGGGACCTTGGTTCTCCACTCAAGTGGGTCGCAGAGCCTGGGATTCAGGCGACGGCAGTGGATGTGAATCGATTGGGGCGTACAGTTGGAGGCAGGCGGGGCAGGGCCTCACCGGAGAAGACTTTGGTCGCCAAGGTCGGCGAGATCCTCTATTTTGCGAGAGAGGCGGCGTGCAAGGCCCCACAAGTCAGTGAGAGTGGACGGAAGAGCTATCACCTGCACACCAGGGTGGTAAGGCGAGCTGAGGTGGAGCGGCCACGTGAGGAGGAAGAGGACGCCATCAGGGCGCACTTTGGGCAGTTGTGGGGGTGACGTATCTATAAACCCTAATCCCCCCTCGGTCCTAGTCTGGATCGAGAAATCCCTCCGCAACGGTCGCTCCTTCTCCGCGCGCCGACTACTATCCGACCGGAGACCAGGATCGTCAGCAACTCCCTGATACGTCTCCAACGTATCTATAATTTTTGATTGTTCCATGCTATTATATTATCAACTTTGGATGTTTATGGGCTTTATTATGCACTTTTATATTATTTTTGGGACTAACCTATTAACCCAGAGCCCAGTGTCAGTTTCTGTTTTTACCTTGTTTTAGGGTTTCGAAGAAAAGGAAAACCAAACGGAGTCCAATTGACCTGAAAGTTCATGGAACCCATTTTGGAAGGAAAGAAGCCCAGAAGACTTGAAGTGCACATAAGGGAAGCTTCGAGGAGGCCACGAGGTAGGGGGGGCGCCCCCACCCCACTGGGCACGCCCTCCACCCTTGTGGGCCCCTCGTGGCCCCCCTAACGTACTTCTTCCGCCTATATATCTCCATATACCCTAAAAACGTCCAGGAGCACAATAGATCGGGAGTTCCACCGCCAGAAGCCTCCGTAGCCACCGAAAACCAATCTAGACCCGTTCCGGCACCCTGCCGGAGGGGGAATCCCTCTCCGGTGGCCATCTTCATCATCCCAGTGCTCTCCATGACGAGGAGGGACTAGTTCTCCCTCGGGGCTGAGTGTATGTACCAGTAGCTATGTGTTTGATCTCTCTCTCTCTCTCTCTCTCTCTCTCTCGTGTTCTTGATTTGGTACGATCTTGATGTATCGCGAGCTTTGCTATTATATTTGGATCCTATGATGTTTTCTCCCCCCTCTACTCTCTTGTAATGGATTGAGTTTCCCCTTTGAAGTTATCTTATCGGATTGAGTCTTTAAAGATTTGAGAACACTTGATGTATGTCTTGCCGTGCGTATCTGTGGTGACAATGGGATATCACGTGATTCACTTGATGTGTGTTTTGGTGATCAATTTGCGGGTTCCACCCATGAACCTATGCATAGGGGTTGGCACACGTTTTCGTCGTGATTCTCCGGTAGAAACTTTGGGGCACTTTTTGAGGTTCAATGTGTTGGTTGAATAGATGAATTTGAGATTGTGTGACGCGTATCGTATAATCATACCCACGGATACTTGAGGTGACATTGGAGTATCTAGGTGACATTAGGGTTTTGGTTGATTTGTGTCTTAAGGTGTTATTCTAGTACGAACTCTAGGGCTGTTTGTGACACTTATAGGAATAGCCCAACGGATTGATTGGAAAGAATAACTTTGAGGTGGTTTCGTACCCTACCATAATCTCCTCGTTCGTTCTCCGCTATTACTGACTTTGGAGTGACTCTTTGTTGCATGTTGAGGGATAGTTATGTGATCCAATTATGTTATTATTGTTGAGGGAACTTGCACTAGCGAAAGTATGAACCCTAGGCCTTGTTCCAACGCATTGCAATACCGTTTACGCTCACTTTTATCATTAGTTACCTTGCTGTTTTTATATTTTCAGATTACAAAAACCTTTATCTACTATCCATATACCACTTGTATCACCATCTCTTCGCCGAACTAGTGCACCTATTCAATTTACCATTGTATTGGGTGTGTTGGGGACACAAGAGACTCTTTGTTATTTGGTTGCAGGGTTGCTTGAGAGAGACCATCTTCATCCTACGCCTCCTACGGATTGATAAACCTTAGGCCATCCACTTGAAGGAAATCTTCTACTGTCCTACAAACCTCTGCACTTGGAGGCCCAACAACGTCTACAAGAAGAAGGTTGTGTAGTAGACGTCACTCCCTATGCAAAAAAAATTCTATTTCAGAGAGTGTGTGGAGAGGAGAAAAGCCCAATTTCGCAGATCTGCTCGACATGGCTGAAGCTCAGGGCCGTGGTCGTGGGCGCGGCAGACGCGGCCTGACTAGAAATCAGAGAGGGGGGATGGGCATATGGACCAAGCTGATCATGGAGGGAGCGGGCAGAACCAGTGGGCGCATCAACAGTTTGGCCCCTCGCAGCAGCAATTTCCCTTCGGGTATGGCTTCCAGGGTGCTCCTCCCCCGTGGTACCAAGGGCCTTTCATGCAGCCACCTCCGATGATGGATCCATGGGGAGCGCCAGGCAACTGGGTGCCAGGGCAAATGCAGAACCAACAGCAGCAATAACAAGGTGGAGCTTAGGGGGTGCAATTCCCGGGGCAGGCGCCACCACAGATGCAGATGCAAGGGAAGCAAGCGCAGCCTACCTCAGGGCAACCAACAGGAGAGAATAATAAGGAGAGCACTAATCAGGCACAACAGCAGAAGAAGAAGCAGCCGCAGGGCAAAGGCAAGACTGTCACCAAGGCCAAAGATTCCTCAGGGACTGACTATAGTGATGTTACCTGCTACACTTGTGGGGAACCTGGGCATCACAAAGCTCAGTGCCCAAAACCTCCATCATGCTTTATCTGCAAGATGGTGACACACAAGGTAGATGAGTGTCCAGTCAGGAAGAAGCCTAGGAATTGTGCTAAGTATGTAGGTAGTGCAGCTTCAAGGTTATGTTTCTTCAAGATTGATGTTCCTGATGTTAATGAGCAGCATGTTGGAAATAGCAGGAATGTTGGGATTGTATACATAGAAGTAGGGCAGGTTACTAAAGAAGAGCTAGCCCACAACTTCTCTGTCATATACAAAACCAACTAGCCCTGCCATATCAGAATGCTAGATAACTGGACTTACTTAGTCAAGTTTCCTCCACATATCCCTGTAGAAACAGTTGCTGGATACCCCAACTTTGGCCTGCCTGAGATTGATGGAGTTTCAGTCAATGTTGAAGTTTGGAAAGGAGAGATGGAATTTCATGCTGAGCTCCAATCTGTCTGGCTCCAGTTAAGAGGAGTGGCCCCAAAATGGGCATAATGGTCAGTCTTAGAACAATTTGCTTCAGTTCTGGGCACCCTGACTGATGTGGACTGGCAAGGAAATTTCAAGACTTTCTTTGAGGTAGTTAGAATCAAAATCAGATGCAAAGACTATACCAAAATTCCTTCTGAAAGAATTTTTGGTATAGGGGACAAGCTCTACAAGATCAAGATAACTGTGGAGCCACCAGTGGAGGAGCTTGATCAAGATGACCTGCTGGATGAAGACACTGACAAGAGTAAGAAAAAAGAGATGCCGAACAACACCAACCGTGACAATGGAGCTGGAGGCTCACACCACTCTGCAAAAATCTCTACTTCTCAGTCTGGAGGGAGTGGTTCCACCCCTGGATCCTCTCACCAAGTTAAGCAAAATGTGTTGTCCTACTTACAACAACTCCAAGACCCAATTTCCTTAGATGAGAGCTTTAAAATGTTGCAAGAAATGGAGATTGGAGATGATGAAGAAGAGGATACCATCATTATGCTGGATGATCAAAGTGAGGAGGCAAGAGGGAATGAAACCACAGAAGTAAAAGTAGTTTTCAGTCCAAGTCTTCCAACAAATGCAACCCAAGCCCCACCCATTCTGCACAAATGGGTCCAGTTCAGGCATCGAGAAAGAGCTCTAGGATTGACATTGGGGGAGAACTATTATGGAAATAGCCATGGGATCAAAGAAGGTTCAGAACCTTGAAGAGCCTAAAGGTAACCACAAAGGTACTATTAAGAAAAACTCCTTTGGGAATTTTCATGACCCTGCTTTTATTTTAGTAGCTAAAATGGTAGGAGTAGAGGTTGATGAACATAAAGAAACTTATGCTTCTGTGGTCTCTAGAAAAAACACCCCTAGGGGGCCTGCAGGGCCTGATCACCTGGGAGGAGATTTAGATCATGCTGGAAATGTAGTTGGAAAATTACTCATAACAATTTAGATGACCATAATGTAAATAGCTTAAACCTCCTGGATAAGCCTGCAGGGCTGAGAAATCCAAAACCTGATTCAGGTTCTCCTGTTACACCTGTTGGGTTTAAAGGGGTCTCTGTTGTTGCTGATGACCAAAGCATTATCTGGAATAAAATCTCTAAACATGGGCGGGGCAAGCACCCCAACAAAGTGTTGTTTAGATGAATTGTCTATTCTGGAATATTAGGGGGATCACTACCCCAGGTAAGAAGCCTTGTATTATTGATACCCTAGCCAGAACAAATGATAGTATGGATGCTTTATAGGAAACCAAGAAAGAAGAACTTACTACTGCTTTCCTTAAATCAATTAGTGGGAACAAGAATTTTCTTTGGCACCACCTCCTTGCTGAAGGCACTTCTGGAGGGGTTTTAGTTGGTGTAGATGCATACATCTTTGAGGTTCTGCATTGGAGCTCTTTGAAATATTCTGTATCCTGCAAACTGAAAATTAAATCTAGTAGGATCTATTTTAGAGTGGTAGTTGTTTATGGGCCCCCATATGAGGAGGGCAAAGATGATTTTATCTTTGAACTCCACAGCCTCTTTGTTGATGAACAAATGCCCACTCTCATAGGAGGAGATTTTAACCTAGTTAGATACCAGCAAGATAAGAGTAATGGTAACATTAACCATCACTGGGTAGATAAGTTTAATGCCTGGGTGGAGATTTGGAGTCTCCTAGAAATTAGGATGCCAGGTAGGAAATTCACTTGGGCTAACAACCAGGAGAATAACATCATGTCCACAATCGATAGGATCTTCTGCACTACTAAGCTGGAGGCTATTTTCCCTCTATGCACTTCCCAAGCTCTCCCTAGAACTGGTAGTGATCATACTCCCCTTCTATGGGACTCAGGGTTGGGTAGCAACCCTAGAAGCTCAAGTTTTAAATTTGAAAAATGGTGGTTGCTACATAAGGATTACAAGGAATTGGCCGTCAAAAACTGGACTGCACCAGTCAAGATGGTCAAACCAATAGATGTGGCAATAAAAAGTTAGGAGATTTAGGAAATTCTCCAAAGGTTGGAGTAAGAATGTAGAAGCAGAAATTAGGAAAAAGAAAGCTTCTCTCATAGAAGAATATGATGAGCTGGACATCAAATCTAAAACATCTTGTCTATCTGGTGTAGAGAACAGTAGGATGCAAAATATTCTCAGAGAGCTTAGATATATCTGGATTAAAGAGGAAGTCAAAGCGAGGCAAATGGCTAGAGATAGAGATATTCTAGAAGGAGATAGGAACACCAAATATTTCAATGTTGTTGCCAACCAAAGGAGGAGGAAGGCCCTTATTCATTCCCTTAATGGCCCTAATGGTTCTACCTCGGACACAAAGGAAATGCTTAAAATAGCATCTGATTTCTATAAAGACCTCTTCAAGAAAGAAGAAAGGGATGGTTTTAGTCTAAGTCAGGACTTTTTCTCCCAAGATGAAAAAGCGTATGATGATAATAATGAAACACTTCAAACTCCTTTTACTGAGAAAGAAGTGAAGGAGGCCATCTTTGGTTCATACTCTGAAGGAGCCCCTGGACCAGATGGCCTCTCCTTCCTTTTTTCAAGAATTCTGGGAGGTCATCAAGCATGATATTATGGCTCTGTTTGATGATTTCCATACAGGAAAACTTGACATATATAGACTGAACTTTGCTATGATAACTCTCATCCCTAAAGAGGAAGATGCTACTGATATGAGGAAATTCAGACCCATTAGTTTGCTTAACTGTATTTTCAAAGTTTTCACCGAAGTTCTGACTAACAGGCTTGCCATTATTATGAATTTCCTCACCTCTAGCAACCAGTCATCCTTCATCAAAGGGAGGTACATCCTTGAGAGTGTAGTGACTGCACATGAAGTTTTGCATTCTACTTATCACTCTGCTAACTCTGGTCTTGTACTTAAACTAGACTATGCGAAAGCCTTTGATAAGGTTAATCTAGATTTCTTATTGGAAATTCTCCAAAAAAGAAAATTTGGCCCTGTTTGGATTAAATGGATCCATCAAATCACTCATTTGGGCTCTGTAGGAGTCAAAATCAATGGGGTGGATGGGGACTTTTTTATAACCAACAAGGGCTTAAGACAGGGAGATCCTATATCTCCTTTACTTTTCAACATTGTTGTAGATGTGCTAACTAGAATGCTCATTAAAGCATCCTCCCATGATTTGATAAAAAGGCTCTGCTCTGAGCTTATCACTGGGGGAGTGATTTGTCTGTAATATGCAGATGACACTATCCTCTTCATGGATAAGGATGAATCCAAAGCTGCTAACCTGAAAATGATCTTGACCTATTTCGAGAGAGTTTCAGGTATGAGGATTAATTATGCTAAAAGTGAACTCATACCTTTGGGGGTTGAACAGGGGGATTTAACTAGCTTTGTTAACACTTTTGGATGTACTGTAGGTACTTTTCCAATAAAATACCTAGGGGTTCCACTGCATTATGATAAATTGAGAAGGGAGGATATCCAACCTCTCATTGATAAGATTTTGAAGAGGATGGCTGGTTGGAGGGGGAATTTACTGTCCTACTCTGCTAGACTAACCCTCATCAAGGCCTGTTTGGCTAGCATCCCTGTGTATCTACTGTCCTTCTTTAAGTTTCCTAAATGGGCTCTAGACTTAATTAATAGTCAGTTAGCTCATTGTCTATGGAGTGACTTTGAGGGGGACAAGAAGCTTCATCTGGCCAATTGGCACTTGGTATGTATGAAGAAAGAACATGGAGGGCTTGGGGTCCCTAACATTAGGGATCTCAACCTATGTTTATTAGGCAGTTGGGTCAAGAGATATGCCCAGGATGAGGGCAAGATCTGGAAAACCATCATAGACAAAAAATATATTAGGAATGCTCCTAATATATTTGCCTGTAGGCCACAAACCTCCTCAAGTTTTTGGCAAGGAGTTATGTGGGCTGCTAAAGCTCTTAAGTTTGGCTATAGATGGGTAGTAGGAAATGGGAGGAAAATTAGATTTTGGGAGGATATCTGGTTTGGAACCTCCCCACTCTCTGTCCAGTTCTGGCCTTTATACTCCATTTGTCATCAACAATGTGTGACAATTTCGGAAGTTTGGGATGGTAGTGACATTAAGCTTACTTTTAGGAGGGTTTTTACCCTTGCTATGATGGAAGAATGGTACTGCCTTGAACAAATCATAAAAGAGACTGCCCTGAATGGAGATGAGGATGCTATGGTCTGGCAATATGAATTTAAGGGAATTTACTCATCTAGCTCTCTGTATTTAATCATCAACTTTAGAGGGGTCTATATCCCCTCTGTTTGGTCTATTGTTGTGCCACCCAGAATCCAAGTTTTTCTCTGGCTTCTAGCACACAATAAACTTATGACTAAAAATAACTTACTTAAAAGGGGAATTGATAGGAACCCAAATTGTTTATTCTGTTCCGAGCAGGAGACTGTAGACCACTTGTTTTTTGGCCGTGTGGTTGATAAAAGCATCTGGAGTGAAATCTCCTCGTTCTTCTCCATAGAATCAGGATCTAGCTACCTTTCCATTGCCAAGTTTTGGCCTGCTAACAAGAAACATGAAGTACTTAATGCTTTTTGTGCTTGTGTCCTGTGGAGCTTATGGAAAATTAGAAATAAGCATGTTTTTGACAATGCTGTCTGGTCTGATACTAAACAGATCTGGTGGCTGATCTAGAGGACCCTCAAGAGGTGGATGATTCTGTACACCAAGGATTCACTCGACAAAATGCAGAAGATACTGGATTGGGTATCCTGCATACTCAAAGCTCCCCTCCAGCTGACTCCGGGATGAAAAAGGACTTGATGGACACTGGAGGTGCCTCTCATGCCTCTTCTCTCCCCAAGTTTGCCTTTGGGATGCACAAAAATAGTTTCCAGATTCCAGACACCTCAAGGCCGGGAGAACCACCAACAAAAAAAGCGATTCAGGCGAGCTCAAGCCCTGCATCGCCCCTCGACTAGCCTGGCACACCGACTCAACGTCTCAAAAAGATGAAGGGAGGGATCCTGGAGCAGATCAAAGAGGTTCGCCTGATACTTGCTGCAGAAGACAAGAGGATGTTGGCTGATGCTTGCTGCGATGGCTCTGCTCCTTAGCATATCATATCACTAGATCGGCAACGCGCCTTGGCGTGAGGGTGCCGGTCCAACCGATATGATCAAGCAGTGAAAGATCAAACCGATATGATGCAGTAGTAGGAAAGTGTTTTTGCACATGTAACAGAACAACTTAATCAAAGAAGTGCTACTTGCCGAACCCCAACTCCCACATGTGCGTGTCTATCATGATGGAAATATATCAAGGAATTAATCAAAAAAAGTTCAATGATCAAATATCTAATATAACCCTTATTCAATCAACATCTGATATTACTCAATGTATCTCAGGATGGAAATATATCTGATATTACTCACAGAGGTGATGGTAGATACTAACAACAGTAAAAACTCCGTAAAATATCTAAAAAATGGCCCTATCTAAGCAAGGTTCGGTGTGGTAGAAATCAAAATTGGGCCATAGTATTAGTCCCAGATAACTGATGTACACCGTTTTTCACACTGCATAATAATAAACTACATGGTTGAATATTAGATATATAACTTTCTCCACACACCTTCATCCAATTTGCTTGATATATAACTTTGTCCATATATAACCTTGTCCACACTCCATTTGATTTGGTTGCTTGTTGCAACTGAAGGAAATATGCCCTAGAGGCAATAATAAAGTTATTTTTTATTTCCTTATATCATGATAAATGTTTATTATTCATGCTAGAATTGTATTAACCGGAAACATAATACATGTGTGAATACATAGACAAACAGAGTGTCACTAGTATGCCTCTACTTGACTAGCTCGTTAATCAAAGATGGTTATGTTTCCTAACCATAGACAAAGAAGTTGTTATTTGATTAACGGGATCACATCATTAGTTGAATGATCTGATTGACATGACCCATTCCATTAGCTTAGCACCCGATCGTTTAGTATGTTGCTATTGCTTTCTTCATGACTTATACATGTTCCTATGACTATGAGATTATGCAACTCCCGTTTGCCGGAGGAACACTTTGTGTGCTACCAAACGTCACAACGTAACTGGGTGATTATAAAGGAGCTCTACAGGTGTCTCCAAAGGTACATGTTGGGTTGGCGTATTTCGAGATTAGGATTTGTCACTCCGATTGTCGGAGAGGTATCTCTGGGCCCTCTCGGTAATGCACATCACATAAGCCTTGCAAGCATTACAACTAATGTGTTAGTTGTGAGATGATGTATTACGGAACGAGTAAAGAGACTTGCCGGTAATGAGATTGAACTAGGTATTGGATACCATGATCGAATCTCGGGCAAGTAACATACCGATGACAAAGGGAACAACGTATGTTGTTATGCGGTCTGACCAATAAAGATCTTCGTAGAATATGTAGGAGCCAATATGGGCATCCAGGTCCCGCTATTGGTTATTGACCGGAGACGTGTCTCGGTCATGTCTACATTGTTCTCGAACCGTAGGGTCCGCACGCTTAAAGTTACGATGACAGTTATTATGAGTTTATGCATTTTGATGTACCGAAGTTAGTTCGGAGTCCCGGATGTGATCACGGACATGACGAGGAGTCTCGAAATGGTCGAGACATAAAGATTGATATATTGGATGACTATATTCGGACACCGAAAGCATTCCGGGGAAGTTTCGGATAAAACCGGAGCACCGGGGGGTTACCGAAACCCCCCGGGGGGTTAATGGGCCTCATGGGCCTAAAGTGGCGAAGAGGAAGGGGCTGCCAGGGCAGGCCGCGCGCCCCCTCTCCCCCTAGTCCGAATTGGACAAGGAGGGAGGGGCGGCGCCCCCCTTTCCTTCTCTCCTTCCCTCTCTCCTACTTGGACAAGGAAAAGGAGGGGAGTCCTACTCCCGGTAGGAGTAGGACTCCTCCTGCGCGCCTCCTCTAGGGCCGGCCGCACCCCCCCTTGGATCCCTTATATACGGAGGCAAGGGGGCACCCTAGAACACACAAGTTGATCTTCCTGATCGTTCCTTAGCCGTGTGCGGTGCCCCCTTCCACCATATTCCACCTCGGTCATATCGTTGTAGTGCTTAGGCGAAGCCCTGCGTCGGTAGAACACCATCATCGTCACCACGCCGTTGTGCTGACGGAATTCATCCCCGAAGCTTTGCTGGATCGGAGCCCGGGGAGTGTCATTGAGCTGTACGTGTGCTAAGAACTCGGAGGCGCCGGAGTAACGGTGCTTGGATCGGTCGGATCGGAAGACGTACGACTACTTCCTCTACGTTGCGTCAACGCTTCCGCTTCGGTCTACGAGGGTACGTAGACAACACTCTCCCCTCTCGTTGCTATGCATCATCATGATCTTGCGTGTGCGTAGGAATTTTTTTGAAATTACGTCCCGCAACAGTGGCATCCGAGCCAGGTTTTATATGTTGATGTTATATGCATGAGTAGAACACAAGTGAGTTGTGGGCGATATAAGTCATACTGCTTACCAGCATGTCATACTTTGGTTCGGCGGTATTGTTGGACGAAGCGGCCCGGACCAACATTACGCGTACGCTTACGCGAGACCGGTTCTCCCAACGTGCTTTGCACAGAGGTGGCTTGCGGGTGACAGTTTCTCCAACTTTAGTTGAACCGAGTGTGGCTACGCCCGGTCCTTGCGAAGGTTAAAACAGCACCAACTTGACAAACTATCATTGTGGTTTTGATACGTAGGTAAGATTGGTTCTTGCTTAAGCCCGTAGCAGCCACGTAAAACTTGCAACAACAAAGTAGAGGACGTCTAACTTGTTTTTACAGGGCATGTTGTGATGTGATATGGTCAAGACATGATGCTAAATTTTATTATATGAGATGATCATGTTTTGTAACCGAGTTATCGGCAACTGGCATGAGCCATATGGTTGTCGCTTTATTGTATGCAATGCAATCACGCTGTAATGCTTTACTTTATCACTAAGCGGTAACGATAGTCGTGGAAGCATAAGATTGGCGAGACGACAACGATGCTACGATGGAGATCAAGGTGTCGCGCCGGTGACGATGGTGATCACGACAGTGCTTCGAAGATGGAGATCACAAGCACAAGATGATGATGGCCATATCATATCACTTATATTGATTGCATGTGATGTTTATCTTTTATGCATCTTATCTTGCTTTGATTGACGGTAGCATTATAAGATGATCTCTCACTAAATTATCAAGAAGTGTTCTCCCTGAGTATGCACCGTTGCGAAAGTTCTTCGTGCTGAGACACCACGTGATGATCGGGTGTGATAGGCTCTACGTTCAAATACAACAGGTGCAAAACAGTTGCACAGGCGGAATACTCAGGTTATACTTGACGAGCCAAGCATATACAGATATGGCCTCGGAACACGGAGACCGAAAGGTCGAGCGTGAATCATATAGTAGATATGATCAACATAGTGATGTTCACCAATGAAACTACTCCATCTCACGTGATGATCGGGCATGGTTTAGTTGATTTGGATCACGTAATCACTTAGAGGATTAGAGGGATGTCTATCTAAGTGGGAGTTCTTTAAGTAAATTAATTGAACCTAAATTTATCATGAAACTTAGTACCTGATAGTATCTTGCTTGTTTATGTTTGATTGTAGATAGATGGCTCGTGCTGTTGTTCCGTTAAATTTTAATGCGTTCCTAGAGAAAGCAAAGTTGAAAGATAATGGTAGCAATTACACGGACTGGGTCCGTAACTTGAGGATTATCCTCATTGCTGCACAGAAGAATTACGTCCTGGAAGCACCGCTGGGTGCCAGGCCTGCTGCTGGAGCAACACCAGATGTTATGAACGTCTGGCAGAGCAAAGCTGATGACTACTCGATAGTTCAGTGTGCCATGCTTTACGGCTTAGAATCGGGACTTCAACGACGTTTTGAACGTCATGGAGCATATGAGATGTTCCAGGAGTTGAAGTTAATATTTCAAGCAAATGCCCGGATTGAGAGATATGAAGTCTCCAATAAGTTCTATAGCTGCAAGATGGAGGAGAACAGTTCTGTCAGTGAGCATATACTCAAAATGTCTGGGTATAATAATCACTTGATTCAATTGGGAGTTAATCTTCCAGATGATTGCGTCATTGACAGAATTCTCCAATCACTGCCACCAAGCTACAAGAGCTTCATGATGAACTATAATATGCAAGGGATGAATAAGACTATTCTCGAGCTCTTCGCAATGCTGAAAGCTGCGGAGGTAGAAATCAAAAAGGAGCATCAAGTGTTGATGGTCAACAAGACCACTAGTTTCAAGAAAAAGGGCAAAGGGAAGAAGAAAGGGAACTTCAAGAAGAACGGCAAGCAAGTTGCTGCTCAAGAGAAGAAACCCAAGTCTGGACCTAAGCCTGAAACTGAGTGCTTCTACTGCAAGCAGACTGGTCACTGGAAGCGGAACTGCCCCAAGTATTTGGCGGATAAGAAGGATGGCAAGATGAACAAAGGTATATGTGATATACATGTTATTGATGTGTACCTTACTAATGCTCGTAGTAGCACCTGGGTATTTGATACTGGTTCTGTTGCTAATATTTGCAACTCGAAACAGGGACTACGGATTAAGCGAAGATTGGCTAAGGACGAGGTGACGATGCGCGTGGGAAACGGTTCCAAAGTCGATGTGATCGCGGTCGGCACGCTACCTCTACATCTACCTTCGGGATTAGTATTAGACCTAAATAATTGTTATTTGGTGCCAGCGTTGAGCATGAACATTATATCTGGATCTTGTTTAATGCGAGACGGTTATTCATTTAAATCAGAGAATAATGGTTGTTCTATTTATATGAGTAATATATTTTATGGTCATGCACCCTTGAAGAGTGGTCTATTCTTATTGAACTCGATAGTAGTGATACACATATTCATAATGTTGAAGCCAAAAGATGCAGAGTTGATAATGATGGTGCAACTTATTTGTGGCACTGCCGTTTAGGTCATATCGGTATAAAGCGCATGAAGAAACTCCATACTGATGGACTTTTGGAACCACTTGATTATGAATCACTTGGTACTTATGAACCGTGTCTGATGGGCAAGATGACTAAAACACCGTTCTCCGGTACTATGGAGAGAGCAACAGATTTGTTGGGAATCATACATACAGATGTATGTGGTCCGATGAATATTGAGGCTCGTGGCGGATATCGTTATTTTCTCACCTTCACAGATGACTTAAGCAGATATGGGTATATCTACTTAATGAAACATAAGTCTGAAACATTTGAATAGTTCAAAGAATTTCAGAGTGAAGTTGAAAATCATCGTAACAAGAAAATAAAGTTTCTACGATCTGATCGTGGAGGAGAATATTTGAGTTACGAGTTTGGTGTACATTTGAAGCAATGCGGAATAGTTTCGCAACTCACGCCACCCGGAACACCACAGCGTAATGGTGTGTCCGAACGTCGTAATCGTACTTTACTAGATATGGTGCGATCTATGATGTCTCTTACTGATTTACCGCTATCATTTTGGGGATACGCTCTAGAGACGGCCGCATTCACGTTAAATACGGCACCATCAAAATCCGTTGAGACGACGCCTTATGAACTATGGTTTGGCAAGAAACCAAAGTTGTCATTTCTGAAAGTTTGGGGCTGCGATGCTTAAGTGAAAAAACTTCAACCTGATAAGCTCGAACCCAAATCGGAGAAATGTGTCTTCATAGGATATCCAAAGGAAACTATTGGATACACCTTCTATCACAGATCCGAAGGCGAGACTTTTGTTGCTAAATTCGGAAACTTTCTGGAGAAGGAGTTTCTCTCGATAGAAGTGAGTGGGAGGAAAGTAGAACTTGACGAGGTAACTGTACCTGCTCCCTTATTGGAAAGTAGTACATCACAGAAAACTGTTTCAGTGACACCTACACCAGTTAGTGAGGAAGCTAATGATGATGATCATGAAACTTCAGAACAAGATACTACTGAACCTCGTAGATCAACCAGAGTGAGATCCGCGCCAGAGTGGTACGGTAATCCTGTTTTGGAAGTCATGCTACTAGATCATGATGAACCTACAAACTATGAAGAAGCAATGATGAGCCCATATTCCGCAAAATGGCTTGAAGCCATGAAATCTGAGATGGGATCCATGTATGAGAACAAAGTATGGACTTTGGTTGACTTGCCTGATGATCGGCAAGCAATTGAGAATAAATGGATCTTCAAGAAGAAGACTGACACCGACGGTAATATTACTGTCTACAAAGCTCGACTTGTCGCAAAAGGTTTTCGGCAAGTTCAAGGGATTGACTACGATGAGACCTTCTCACCCGTAGCGATGCTTAAGTCTGTCCGAATCATGTTAGCAATTGCCGCATTTTATGATTATGAAATTTGGCAGATGGATGTCAAAACTGCATTCCTGAATGGATTTCTGGAAGAAGAGTTGTATATGATACAACCAGAAGGTTTTGTCGTCCAAAGGGAGCTAACAAAGTGTGCAAGCTCCAGCGATCCATTTATGGACTGGTGCAAGCCTCTCGGAGTTGGAATAAACGCTTTGATAGTGTGATCAAAGCATTTGGTTTTATACAGACTTTTGGAGAAGCCTGTATTTACAAGAAAGTGAGTGGGAGCTCTGTAGCATTTTCTGATATTATATGTGGATGACATATTACTAATTGGAAATGATATAGAATTTCTGGATAGCATAAAGGGATACTTGAATAAGAGTTTTTCAATGAAAGACCTCGGTAAAGCTGCTTACATATTAGTCATTAACATCTATAGAGATAGATCAAGACGCTTAATTGGACTTTCACAAAGCACATACCTTGACAAAGTTTTGAAAAAGTTCAAAATGGATCAAGCAAAGAAAGGGTTCTTGCCTGTGTTACAAGGTGTGAAATTGAGTAAGACTCAAAGCCCGACCACTGTAGAAGATAGAGAGAAAATGAAAGATGTTCCCTATGCTTCAGCTATAGGCTCTATCATGTATGCAATGCTGTGTACCAGACCTGATGTGTGCCTTGCTATAAGTCTAGCAGGGAGGTATCAAAGTAATCCAGGAGTGGATCACTGGACAGCGGTCAAGAACATCCTGAAATACCTGAAAAGGACTAAGGATATGTTTCTCATATATGGAGGTGACAAAGAGCTCATCGTAAAAGGTTACGTTGATGCAAGCTTTGACACTGATCCGGACGATTCTAAATCGCAAATCGGATACGTGTTTACATTAAACGGTGGAGCTGTCAGTTGGTGCAGTTCTAAACAAAGCGTCGTAGCGGGATCTACATGTGAAGCGGAGTACATAGCTACTTCGGAAGCAGCAAATGAAGGAGTCTGGATGAAGGAGTTCATATCCGATCTAGGTGTCATAGCTAGTGCATCGGGTCCAATGAAAATCTTTTGTGACAATACTGGTGCAATTGCCTTGGCAAAGGAATCCAGATTTCACAAGAGAACCAAGCACATCAAGAGACGCTTCAATTCCATCCGGGACCTAGTCCAGGTGGGAGACATAGAGATTTGCAAGATACATACGGATCTGAATGTAGCAGACCCGTTGACTAAGCCTCTTCCATGAGCAAAACATGATCAGCACCAAGACTCCATGGGTGTTAGAATCTTTACTGTGTAATCTAGATTATTGACTCTAGTGCAAGTGGGAGACTGAAGGAAATATGACCTAGAGGCAATAATAAAGTTATTATTTATTTCCTTATATCATGATAAATGTTTATTATTCATGCTAGAATTGTATTAACCGGAAACATAATACATGTGTGAATACATAGACAAACAGAGTGTCACTAGTATGCCTCTACTTGACTAGCTCGTTAATCAAAGATGGTTATGTTTCCTAACCATAGACAAAGAAGTTGTTATTTGATTAACGGGATCACATCATTAGTTGAATGATCTGATTGACATGACCCATTCCATTAGCTTAGCACCCGATCGTTTAGTATGTTGCTATTGCTTTCTTCATGACTTATACATGTTCCTATGACTATGAGATTATGCAACTCCCGTTTGCCGGAGGAACACTTTGTGTGCTACCAAACGTCACAACGTAACTGGGTGATTATAAAGGAGCTCTACAGGTGTCTCCAAAGGTACATGTTGGGTTGGCGTATTTCGAGATTAGGATTTGTCACTCCGATTGTCGGAGAGGTATCTCTGGGCCCTCTCGGTAATGCACATCACATAAGCCTTGCAAGCATTACAACTAATGTGTTAGTTGTGAGATGATGTATTACGGAACGAGTAAAGAGACTTGCCGGTAACGAGATTGAACTAGGTATTGGATACGGACGATTGAATCTCGGGCAAGTAACATACCGATGACAAAGGGAACAACGTATGTTGTTATGCGGTCTGACCGATAAAGATCTTCGTAGAATATGTAGGAGCCAATATGGGCATCCAGGTCCCGCTATTGGTTATTGACCGGAGACGTGTCTCGGTCATGTCTACATTGTTCTCGAACCGTAGGGTCCGCACGCTTAAAGTTACGATGACAATTATTATGAGTTTATGCATTTTGATGTACCGAAGTTAGTTCGGAGTCCCAGATGTGATCACGAACATGACGAGGAGTCTTGAAATGGTCGAGACATAAAGATTGATATATTGGACGACTATATTCGGACACCAGAAGCGTTCCGGGGAAGTTTCGGATAAAACCGGGGGGTTAATGGGCCTCATGGGCCTAAAGTGGAGAAGAGGAAGGGGCTGCCAGGGCAGGCCGCGCGCCCCCTCTCCCCCTAGTCCGAATTGGACAAGGAGGGAGGGGCGGCGCCCCCCTTTCCTTCTCTCCTTCCCTCTCTCCTACTAGGACAAGGAAAGGGAGGGGAGTCCTACTCCCGGTAGGAGTAGGACTCCTCCTGCGCGCCTCCTCTAGGGCCGGCCGCACCCCCCCTTGGATCCTTTATATACGGAGGCAAGGGGGCACCCTAGAACACACAAGTTGATCTTCATGATCGTTCCTTAGCCGTGTGCGGTGCCCCCTTCCACCATATTCCACGTCGGTCATATCGTTGTAGTGCTTAGGCGAAGCCCTGCGTTGGTAGAACATCATCATCGTCACCACGCCGTTGTGCTGACGGAATTCATCCCCGAAGCTTTGCTGGACCGGAGCCCGGGGAGTGTCATCGAGCTGTACGTGTGCTAAGAACTCGGAGGCGCCGGAGTAACGGTGCTTGGATCGGTAGGATCGGAAGACGTACGACTACTTCCTCTATGTTGCGTCAACGCTTCCGCTTCGGTCTACGAGGGTACGTAGACAATACTCTCCCCTCTCGTTGCTATGCATCATCATGATCTTGCATGTGCGTAGGAATTTTTTTGAAATTACTACGTTCCCCAACAACAACGCATGTTGCCTTGCCGGCGTCAACGTCGATGCCCGACTACTCTTGGAGGCATCAACGGTGGTGTCAAGGCTGAGGGCGAGGAAGAAGGGCTGGTCGCCGGCTCCATTTTGCATCTGCAGAACCCAAGAACTAAAGATCAACCAACTGATGTGCTGTGAAGGCTATACATGGTTGAATGAGTTTGCATCAGGAAACATGTCAGCTCAAATGAGAACTTCCACAAGAAAAATGCTCTCAGTGATAGCGTTTGTTTATCACTGCAGATAAAACGGGTTATGTAGTGCGGTCCTCTGTTTATGTACATGCCATGCCAGACTACTATGCATGAAATTTATACTGAGACATGGCTGCTAATCTTTCTAGTTTATATATTCTACTTTGACACTGTTTTTTCTTTCTTTCACTGAAATGTGCAACTAAAAATACCAAACCAGGGTTTACAATCAAAGACAAGATTGCATTATGATACTTGAGCAGAAACCAATACAATTACTCAGGTGTTGGTGCGGTAGTGTTTTATGCACGAGACCATCTATAGAAGCTAACGAAATTATGCATTACGAAGCGTGTGGAGTGTTGGGGAACGTAGTAATTTTTAAAAAAATTCCTATGCACACGAAAGATCATGGTGATGCATAGCAACGAGAGGGGAGAGTGTTGTCTATGTACCCTCGTAGACCATTCGCGGAAGCGTTATATCAACGTGGTTGATGTAGTCGTACGTCTTCACGTCCGACCGATCCAAGTACCGAAAGCACGGCACCTCCGAGTTCTGCACACGTTCGGCTCGGTGACGTCCTCGCCTTCTCGATCCAGCAAGAGGGGCGAAGTAGTAGATGAGTTCCGGCAGCACGACGGCGTGGTGACGGTGTTGGTGAAGAACAATCTCCGCAGGGCTTCGCCTAAGCACTACGAAAACTATGACGGAGGATAAACTAGAGAGGACGGGGTTGCCGGCACACGGCTTGGTGTTTCTTGATCTATCTTTGGTGCTAGCCCTACCCCTCTATTTATATGTTGAGCCCTGGGGTCGAAACTTGGAGTAAAAGCCTCCACAAAGTCGGTTTCACCTGAAAGGCAAGAGTCCTTCTCGGACTCCAGAGCCAGACGCCAGGGTTCCCGGCGTCTGGACCCAGACGCTAGGGACCCTGGCGTCTGGCCCCTAGACTCCGCAAAACTTCCTTTTGCGCTTTCCAAAAACCTGGTGGGCTTTCCCCTTTGGCCCAAATAAAGTGTTCTCGTACCCAAACATTTCGGGAAACATCCGGAACCCTTCCGGTGACCAAACACTATTATCCCATATATCAAACTTTGTCCCCGGACCATTCCGGAGTTCCTCGTCATGTCCGTGATCTCATTCCGGACTCCGAACAACATTCGGTCACCAACATACATAACTCACATAGTACTATATCGTCAACGAACGTTAAGCGTGCGGACCCTACGGATTTGAGAACTATGTAGACATGACCGAGACACCTTTCTGGTCAATAACCAATAGCGGGACCTGGATGCCCATATTGGCTCCTACATATTCTACGAAGATCTTTATCGGTCAGACCACATAACAACATACGTTGTTCCCTTTGTCATCGGTATGTTACTTGCCCGAGATTCGATCATCGGTATCTCAATACCTAGTTCAATCTCGTTATCGGCAAGTCTCTTTACTCGTTCCGTAATACATCATCTCGCAACTAACTCATTAGTTGCAATGCTTGCAAGGCTTATGTGATGTGCATTACCGAGAGGGCCTAGAGATACCTCTCCAACAAACGGAGTGACAAATCCTAATCTCGAAATACGCCAACCCAACATGTACCTTTGGAGACACCTGTAGAGCTCCTTTATAATCACCCAGTTACGTTGTGACGTTTGGTAGCACACAAAGTGTTCCTCCGGCAAACGGGAGTTGCATAATCTCATAGTCATAGGAACATGTATAAGTCATGAAGAAAGCAATAGCAACATACTAAACGATCAGGTGCTAAGCTAATGGAATGGGTCATTTCAATCACATCATTCTTCTAATGATGTGATCCTGGTAATCAAATAACAACTCTTTTGTTCATGGTTAGGAAACATAACCATCTTCGATTAACGAGCTAGTCAAGTAGAGGCATACTAGTGACAATCTGTTTGTCTATGTATTCACACATGTATTATGTTTCCGGTTAATACAATTCTAGCATGAATAATAAACATTTATCATGATATAAGGAAATAAACAATAACTTTATTATTGCCTCTAGGGCATATTTCTTTCAGTCTCCCACTTGCACTAGAGTCAATAATCTAGTTCACATCGCCATGTGATTCAACACTAATAGTTCACATCACCATGTGATTAACACCCATAGTTCACATTGTCATGTGACCTATACCCAAAGGGTTTACTAGAGTCAGTAATCTAGTTCACATCGTTTATGTGATTAATACCCAAAGAGTACTAAGGTGTGATCATGTTTTGCTTGTGAGATAATTTTAGTCAACGGGTCTGTCACATACAGATCCGTAAGTATTTTGCGAATTCTATGTCTACAATGCTCTGCACGGAGCTACTCTAGCTAATTGCTCCCACTTTCAATATGTATCTAGATCGAGACTTAGAGTCATCCAGATCTGTGTCAAAACTTGCATCGATGTAACTTTTTACGATGAACCTTTTTGTCACCTCCATAATTGAAAAATATTTTCTTATTCCACTAAGGATAATTTTGACCACTGTCGAGTGATCTACTCTTAGATCACTATTGTACTCCCTTGCTTAACACAGTGTAGGGTATACAATAGATCTGGTACACAGCATGGCATACTTTATAGAACCTATGGCTGAGGCATAGGCAATGACTTTCATTCTCTTTCTATCTTCTGCCGTGGTCGGGCTTTGAGTCTTACTCAATTTCACACCTTGTAACACAGCCAAGAACTCTTTCTTTGACTGTTCCAATTTTTGAACTACTTCAAAATATTATCAAGGTATGTACTCATTGAAAAAAAACTTATCAAGCATCTTGATCTATCTCTATAGATCTTGATGCTTAATACGTAAGCAGCTTTACCGAGGTCTTTCTTTGAAAAACTTCTTTCAAAACACTCCTTTTTGCTTTGCAGAATAATTCTGCATTATTTCTGATCAACAATATGTCATTCACATATACTTATCAGAAATGTTGTAGTGCCCCCACTCACTTTCTTGTAAATACAGGCTTCACCGCAAGTCTGTATAAAACTATATGCTTTGATCATCTCATCAAAGCGCATATTCCAACTCCGAGATGCTTGCACCAGTCCATAGATGGATCGCTGGAGCTTGCATATTTTGTTAGCACCTTTAGGATTGACAAAACCTTCTGGTTGCATCATATACAACTCTTCTTTAAATCCATTAAGGAATGTAGTTTTGTTTATCCATTTGCCAGATTTCATAAAAATGCGGCAATTGCTAACATGATTTGGACAGACTTAAGCATTGCTACGAGTGAGAAAATTTTATCGTAGTCAACACCTTGAACTTTGTCAAAAACCTTTTTCGACAAGTCTAGCTTTGTAGATAGTAACACTACTATCAGCGTCCGTCTTCCTCTTGAAGATCCATTTATTTTCTATGGCTTGCCGATCATCGGGCAAATCCATCAAAGTCCATACTTTGTTCTCATACATGGATCCTATCTTAGATTTCATGGCCTCAAGCCATTTTGCGGAATCTGGGCTCATCATCGCTTCCTCACAGTTCGTAGGTTCGTCATGGTCAAGTAGAATGACCTCCAAAACAAGATTACTGTACCACTCTGGTGCGGATCTCACTCTGGTTAACCTACGAGATTCGGTAGTAACTTGATCTGAAGTTACATGATCATCATCATTAGCTTCCTCACTAATTGGTGTAGTAGTCACAGGAACAGATTTCTGTGATGAACTACTTTCCAATAAGGGAGAAGGTACAATTAACTTACCAAGTTCTACTTTCCTCCCACTCACTTCTTTCAAGAGAAACTCCTTCTCTAGAAAGGATCCATTCTTAGCAATGAATGTCTTGCCTTCAGATCTGTGATAGAAGGTGTACCCAACAGTCTCCTTTGGGTATCCTATGAAGACATATTTCTCCGATTTGGGTTTGAGCTTATCAGGATGAAACTTTTTCATATAAGCATCACAATCCCAAACTTTAAGAAACAACAACTTTGGTTTCTTGCCAAACCACAGTTCAGACTGTGTCGTCTCAACGGACTTAGATGGTGCCCCTTTTTAACGTGAATGCAGCTGTCTCTAATGCATGATCCCAAAACGATATTGGTAAATCGGTAAGAAACATCATAGATTGTACTACATCCAATAAAGTACGGTTATGACGTTCGGACACACCATTACACTGTGGTGTTCCAGGTGGCGTGAGTAGTGAAACTATTTCACATTGTTTTTAACTGAAGGCCAAACTCGTAACTCAAATATTTTACTTCTGCGATCATATCGTAGAAACTTTTATTTTTGTTACGATGATTCTCCACTTCATTCTGAAATTCTTTGAACTTTTAAAATGTTTCAGACTTGTGTTTCATCAAGTAGATATACTCATATCTGCTCAAATCATCTGTGAAGGTCAGAACATAATGATACTTGTCGCGAGCTTTAATATTCATCGGACCACATACATCAGTATGTATGATTTCCAACAAATCTGTTGCTCGCTCCATTGTTCCGGAGAACGGAGTCTTTAGTCATCTTGCCCATAAGGCATGGTTCGCAAGCACCAAGTGATTCATAATCAAGTGGTTCCAAAAGTCCATCAGTATGGAGTTTCTTCATGCGCTTTACACCGATATGACCTAAACGGCAGTTCCACAAATAAGTTGCACTATCATTATTAACTTTGCATCTTTTGGCTTGAATATTATGAATATGTGTAACACTACGATCGAGATCCAACGAACTATTTTCATTGGGTGTATGACCATCGTAGGTTTTATTCATGTAAACAGAACAACAATTATTCGCTGACTTTAATGAATAACCGTATTGCAATAAACATGATCAAATCATATTCATGCTCAACGCAAACACCAAATAACATTTATTTAGTTTCAACACTAATCCCGAAAGTATAGGGAGTGTGCGATGATGATCATATCAATCTTTGAACCACTTCCAACACACATCGTCACTTCACCCTTAACTAGTCTCTGTTTATTCTGCAACTCCTGTTTCGAGTTACTAATCTTAGTAACTGAACTAGTATCAAATAATGAGGGGTTGCTATAAACACTAGTAAAGTACACATCAATAACATGTATATCAAATATACTTATGTTCACTTTGCCATCCTTCTTATCTGCCAATCACTTGGGGTAGTTCCGCTTCCAGTGACCAGTTTCTTTGCAGTAGAAGCACTTAGTCTCAGGCTTAGGATCAGACTTGGGCTTCTTCACTTGAGTAGCAACTTGCTTGCCGTTCTTCTTGAAGTTCCCCTTCTTCCCTTTGCCCTTTTTCTTGAAACTAGTGGTCTTGTCAACCATCAACACTTGATGCTCTTTCTTGATTTCTACCTTCATTGATTTCATCATCATGAAAAGCTCGGGAGTCGTTTTCGTCATCTCTTGCATAATATAGTTCATCATGAAGTTCTACTAACTTGGTGATGGTGACTAGAGAATTCTGTCAATCACTATTTTATCTGGAAGATTAACTCCCACTTGATTCAAGCGATTGTAGTACCCAGACAATCTAAGCACATGCTCACTAGTTGAGCGATTCTCCTCCATCTTTTAGCTATAGAACTTGTTGGAGACTTCATATCTCTCAACTCGGGTATTTGCTTGAAATGTTAACTTCAACTCCTGGAACATCTCATATGGTCCATGACGTTCAAAACGTCTTTGAAGTCCCGATTCTAAGCCGTTAAGCATGGTGCACTAAACTATCAAGTAGTCATCATATTGAGCTAGCCAAACGTTCATAACGTCTGCATCTGCTCCTGCAATAGGCCAGTCACCTAGCGGTGCATCAAGGACATAATTCTTCTGTGCAGCAATGAGGATAAACCTCAGATCACGGATCCAATCCGCATCTTTGCTACTAACATTTTTCAACACAATTTTCTCTAGGAACGTATCAAAAAAACATATGAAAGCAACAACGCGAGCTATTGATCTACAACATAGATATGCTAATACTACCAGGACTAAATTCATGATAAATTAAAGTTCAATCAATCATATTACTTAAGAACTCCCACTTAGATAGACATCCCTCCAATCCTCTAAGTGATCACGTGATCCAAATCAACTAAACCATGCCCGATCATCACGTGAGATGGAGTAGTTTCAATGGTGAACATCACTATGTTGATCATATCTACTATATGATTCATGCTCGACCTTTCGGTCTCCGTGTTCTGAGGCCATATCTGTATATGCTTGGCTCGTCAAGTATAACCTGAGTATTCCGCGTGTGCAACTGTTTTGCACCCGTTGTATTTGAACGTAGAGCCTATCACACCCGATCATCACGTGGTTTCTCAGCACGAAGAACTTTCGCAACGGTGCATACTCAGGGAGAACACTTCTTGATAATTAGTGAGAGATCATATTAAAATGCTACCGTCAATCAAAGGAAGATAAGATGCATAAAAGATAAACATCACATGCAATCAATATAAGTGATATGATATGGCCATCATCATCTTGTGCTTGTGATCTCCATCTTCGAAGCACCGTCGTGATCACCATCGTCGCCGGCGCGACACCTTGATCACCATCGTAGCATCGTTGTCGTCTCGCCAATCTTATGCTTCCACGACTATCGCTACCGCTTAGTGATAAAGTAAAGCATTACAGCACAATTGCATTGCATACAATAAAGCGACAACCATATGGCTCCTGCCAGTTGCCGATAACTTGGTTACAAAACATGATCATCTCATACAATAAAATTTAGCATCATGTCTTGACCATATCACATCACAACATGCCCTGCAAAAACAAGTTAGACGTCCTCTACTTTATTGTTGCAAGTTTTACGTGGCTGCTACGGGCTTAAGCAAGAACCAATCTTACCTACGCATCAAAACCACAACGATAGTTTGTCAAGTTGGTGCCGTTTTAACCTTCGCAAGGACCGGGCGTAGCCACACTCGGTTCAACTAAAGTTGGAGAAACTATCACCCGCTAGCCACCTTTGTGCAAAGCACGTCGGGAGAACCGGTCTCGCGTAAGCGTACGCGTAATGTCGGTCCGGGCCGCTTCGTCCAACAATACCGCCGAACCAAAGTATGACATGCTGGTAAGCAGTATGACTTATATCGCCCACAACTCACTTGTGTTCTACTCGTGCATATAACATCACCACATAAAACCTAGGCTCAGATGCCACTGTTGGGGAACGTAGTAATTTCAAAAAAAATCGTACGCACACGCAAGATCATGGTGATGCATAGCAACGAGAGGGGAGAGTGTTGTCTACGTACCCTCGTAGACCATTCACGGAAGCGTTATATCAATGTGGTTGATGTAGTCATACGTCTTCACGTCCGACCGATCCAAGTACCGAAAGCACGGCACCTCCGAGTTCTGCACACGTTCGGCTCAGTGACGTCCTCGCGTTCTCGATCCAGCAAGAGGGGCGAAGTAGTAGATGAGTTCCGACAGCACGACGGCGTGGTGACGGTGTTGGTGAAGAACAATCTCCGCAGGGCTTCGCCTAAGCACTAAGAAAACTATGACAGAGGATAAACTAGAGAGGACGGGGTTGCCGGCACACGGCTTGGTGTTTCTTGATCTGTCTTTAGTGCTAGCCCTGCCCCTCTATTTATATGTTGAGCCCTGGGGTCGAAACTTGGAGTAAAAGCCTCCACAAAGTCGGTTTCACCCGAAAGGCAAGAGTCCTTCTCGGACTCCAGGCCAGACGCCAGGGTTCCCGGCGTCTGGACCCAGACGCCAGGGACCCTGGCGTCTGGCCCCTGGACTCTGCAAAACTTCCTTTTGCGCTTTCCAAAAACCTTGTGGGCTTTCCCTAAAGTGTTCTCGTACCCAAACATTTCGGGAAACATCCGGAACCCCTTCCGGTGATTTCCGGAACCCTTCCGGTGACCAAACAGTATTATCCCATATATCAAACTTTGTCTCCGGACCATTCCGGAGTTCCTCGTCATGTCCGTGATCTCATTCCGGACTCCAAACAACATTCGGTCACCAACATACATAACTCACATAGTACTATATCGTCAACGAACGTTAAGCGTGCGGACCCTACGGGTTCGAGAACTATGTAGACATGACCGAGACACCTTTCTGGTCAATAACCAATAGCGGGACCTGGATGCCCATATTGGCTCCTACATATTCTACGAAGATCTTTATCGGTCAGACCGCATAACAACATACGTTGTTCCCTTTGTCATCGGTATGTTACTTTCCTGAGATTCGATCGTCGGTATCTCAATACCTAGTTCAATCTCGTTACCGACAAGTCTCTTTACTCGTTCCGTAATACATCATCTCGCAACTAACTCATTAGTTGCAATGCTTGCAAGGCTTATGTGATGTGCATTACCGAGAGGGCCTAGAGATACCTCTCCGACAAACGGAGTGACAAATCCTAATCTCGAAATATGCCAGCCCAACATGTACCTTTGGAGACACCTGTAGAGCTCCTTTATAATCACCCAGTTACGTTGTGACATTTGGTAGCACACAAAGTGTTCCTCCGGCAAACGGGAGTTGCATAATCTCATAGTCATAGGAACATGTATAAGTCATGAAGAAAGCAATAGCAACATACTAAACGATCAGGTGCTAAGCTAATGGAATGGGTCATGTCAATCACATCATTCTTCTAATGATGTGATCCCGTTAATCAAATAACAACTCTTTTGTTCATGGTTAGGAAACATAACCATCTTCGATTAACGAGCTAGTCAAGTAGAGGCATACTAGTGACACTCTGTTTGTCTATGTATTCACACATGTATTATGTTTCCGGTTAATACAATTCTAGCATGAATAATAAACATTTATCATGATATAAGGAAATAAATAATAACTTTATTATTGCCTCTAGGGCATATTTCCTTCATGGAGGCACATGGATAGTTCCCATCAGGTCTCTTCTATATGTTGAGATGTTGAAAAACATATAGGTGCATGAAAACTGTTTCACACAATTGAAATGCCAATGGATGACTGATTGAATCTAGGCGTGAAATAAAAGCTGAGTACCCTCGAGAATTGGATGATAAAGTAATTAGCATGGCATAGAAACAATTTACAGGACATGATGGTTTCTGCAGCTCACAGGCATATATAACCGCAAATAAAGCTAAACCGCCCTCAGTATTACCTCAGGGGGCTTCACACTGATCCTGGCACATACATATAAATTTCTCTCATGTAGATCGTCCACAAACATGTCCACGACCTCGTTAGGCAATGACACGTTAGCATGGTTTCCCTATGAAAACACACACGCAGAGAACACATTCAGTAACCAACAAGCATCTTATAATCCTGGAGAACAGCATCAAAAGATATAGGCTATCAACATTACAAAGACATAATTTATCCTATTCAAATCACAGGCAACTAAGGAAAGCCCTTAAATGTCCTACAGAGACAACAATGTAGAGAAACAACAATCACGACTTGCATAAGCAGCGTATGAGTCGCAAAAGACTGGAGAACAAAATAGGCATTCACCTTTTCATCAGTCACGACCATATGTATACTCTTGATAGGGCCATCATCAGAGCCACCTCGCTGGTACCATAACCTAGAGATGCGCAAGTTAATTCGCTGGTTCCAAATGGTCGAGGAGATGCCAGTTAGGTCGACAAAAGGTGGCGCCGGTGGGGGGTAACCTACGATAAGAAAGCAGGAAAGTAAGCAACAGCAAAAGAAAAAAAACAATCGAAGACAAGAGGCAGGGGTGGGTACCTCTTGATCAATCTCCAGATCCATCGCTCTTGTCGATAGACTCCGTCGGCAAAGGGAAACAGAGACCGGTGTCTGTAATCTTGCAAGCCCAACACACTGCTTACTGTAGTTTGCCGTGTGTCATCAAATACATTATATATGCATCTGAAGTTAGTAGATATCCTCATATAGGTGATACAACATAAAGAGAAAAGAGAAACTAAAGCTCAAGACAGCTGTGCATTTTACAAAAAAATTAAACATAATATACATAGAAGAAACTTTGGATGCCAGTATTAACGCAGCAAGGGATCTAATAATTTTTCAGTGCACAAGTAGCCTAAGCAATACATTTTCTGAGTGGGTATATATAGAACCTTAGTAAGCATATACGAAGTTCTTATTATTGGTTAGAGTAGCCCTTTCATAAAAGGTTTTGGATCTTCTGAACATGACAAATAATAAAAACAATGAGATTCAAGATAATAATAAATGGTACAGATAGATAAGGCATGTAACTCTATTCCATAAGTAAATGAAGTCCTCTGTATGACTAACATCAGTTTATAAACTCCGTGCCAAATCCTGAATTCCGTTCATGATGAAACCTTCTTACGTGAGAAAAGGTGAACAAATTACAGTTTCATATGTAGGGAGTGGGTCAATTCAAGTCAATAGCAAGAAGTCACATGGCTGATTTAGAAAAACATAATTATAGATAAATATATAAGCATGATCATATTGTACCATAATCTGAAACTAGCGTATAGATAAATTCTGCGAGTGTCTACATGTATAGAAATAAGACATGCTAAGATGAGGACACCAAACCACTTGTTTCTTTTAGTAATATTCTTTTCAAGTGGACATAATGGCTCAAGTAGTCTAACCTATTGGCAACACAGGTACCCATATCACGAAAATGGATAGTTCACACCGCTCCAGCTACTGGAGCGTCACATAAAAGAACTACTTAAGTTATATTGAGATCAAAGAAAAACTGCATGTTTCCTCATACCAGGAACTGTCGAATCCCCATGAATCTAGCTTGGAAATAAACCCCTAAGATAATTTACATGTCATCTAGAAAGAATTTTCCATACAAGCATATCACTATATAGCAGTTACCAGTGTAGCTTCTCTCAGCAAGAAAACGTATGTGCATGACAGTTCATATTTCCTCCTGTAGAGACAATAAGACCCATAAGTACATACATGTTCAGACTTCTATTACTAGTTCAAAATACATACCACATCCCATATCACAGACTACTATATTCATTGAGATGAGTAGAAAAACTTAAAAGTATCAATTTGAGGGCGAAGTACTAAATGTCTAAATCTAAGCTCGCATATAGAACACTGCCGCAAATTTCTGGACTTGGTGTTGGGTGAAAATAAAACAGTTGTGTTAATCAGATTTTTCAGAATTCAAGGTTCATGTGCGACTGTATCCAGAAGTACTAAACTGATTAACACAAGAAGCTACCAAGTCCAGATACATCTAAATCTAAGATATTTGTTTCCCTCTGGAATTCGCTTTCAAGGTGTTGGGTGCTGAATGTTGGCCTGCTGCTGCTGCTGCTCCACCTCCTCTTCCCTGGCTGCTGCACCATCTACACCCGCAGCTTCTCCATGGATGGGACCCCTTCCTTCCTTGACACAAGCAGGGTAGAAGCTTCCTGCCTGCACATTGCACACACGCATCAGAGAAAGAAGAAAGAAAACCAGAGGAATAAGAAGAAGAAAAACGAAGGGAGGAGGGATCTGACCTAGGGCGCAAGACCGATGGCGCGAGGGCGAGCAGAGGCTATGGGTCGAGCACTCTGCGGGGTCGGAGCAGGAGGGCTCGGGAGCCGCCGCCGTGCCCGGGGACGAGCTCGCGGACGGGGAGGGCGAGCACAATGAGTTCCGCACTAAAGCATCAAATAACTAAGCATTGAATAGGAAAAAAGATAAATACTAAAAGAAATAAATAGTTAAGTGCATCAAATAACTAAGCCTGAGAACAATGACAACATAGTGGGAACACCAGAACTAAATAAAATTTAAGTAACAGAAGCCAGATGACAATCCAGATTGGCAGTTTGAATTGATTATACACAACAGAAAAAGGAATCGTCAAACAACTCCTCAAAATTTTGCAACACCTCATGTAACAGAAATTACGAAAAGAAAGGGACCAACAAAGTTAAATAAATGAGCTGCTATACAATAAAACACATCTTACAAGCTGCAAGTTATTTTAACAATTATAGAAATCGAGCACACACGGTTAAATACCCAAGGTACTACTAACTACACATGGAAACAACCAGGAATTACAACTTTAATCGTTTAAGTAACAACAAGTCATATATAAAAAAAATGAACATCGATCAAATTAGCCTACCCGAGTCTGCAAATCATCACCGGTGGCAATGTTACCCACCATGCGCAGAGCTGCAATGAGAACAGAAGTCAACGGGTACCTAAATAAATCAAGTAATAGGAGTTAACACATCAACCATGTGTCATGCTAGCTGATGGAAAAGGTGAACATGAAAAATGCTCTTACAAGAGAAGCTCCACAAGCCGAGGAAAAACACCAGACTCAATCACAGCAGGAGGAACACCCTACACTTCAAAAAAATTTGTTTGAGTAGAAGGCTCAACCGATACTTAATATTGTTGATAAGGAAACAATTCATTCCAAAACTACATGTAAGACCAACATAGCAAGCAGGGAATAGATTCCTCATGTGTATCTATCTAGAAATTAACCTGCTAATTCAGTAATCTTCCTAAGAGAGGAGTAGCCGACTTCGGTTTGTCAAGCCAAGTTGATGAGTTGTGTGCAGATCACTTAAGGAAAATACTAAATGCATATTACTTTCCGCATGTGAGAGGGTGCGTACTGCACAAAGCACCGATTGTAGAGCATGTTCATGTCTCAAATAAAACACACAACCAAGAGAAGGAATTAACTGACCTGATCTGAAGGAGGAAAGATAGTGCCACCCCCTCTTCCACGGCCAAGCACATTCCTACAAAAAAACAAGAAATGCGTCATATTTATTATCCATCCTCACACATCCCTACAAAAAAGAAGAAAATAAAGCCTTTAAGGGCAATCTGAATAGACTTGAGCATGACAAAATATCAGAGAGAAGCAAATCACAAATGATGATGTTTATATAAAGCAGTTTAGACTTACCATCAAGTTTGTAGCTCAAAGCTCGACACATCAAGTTTGGCAAAAAGGAATATATCAAAAGCTAAGCAGCTTGCTTGATTGCTCAAGAGCGTACCTATATCAGTAATGGTCAATCATCATTGCACCATATCATAATTCTATTTAAAAACATAGCAGACAAAATGCTGTAGCATTATTATTTATAGCATGTAAGAACAAATAGCTGCAACTGGTAACTTGCGGAAAAATAGTAGTGGTATCACAACGAATTAAACCAAGCTATGTGATGAGCACAACTACTTCAAAGTATAGGATATTTTAAAAGAACTTCTAATATGCCTTGGTTGTAATTATTAAGGAACAACCCCAAAACCAGCAACACACACCAAACAAAGGACAAAAAATGGATATTAGATGAAGAAGAATAGATATCAACACATAACAAGTAACGAAAAAAAGTAGAGCGTAGTTTACCTTTTGAACCAAACAACAACAGCAGGGTACAGCTGTTTCCAACAGTGAACAGGATTCCAAGGCCACTTACAAACTGAAAGAAACAAACCAGCAGAAAGTAAAAAGATAAAAAAACATTAACCAGGAACTATAAATTTGAGCACAACCGTCTCAGAGAGTTGTTACTGGGCCCTAGCATGAGTGAAAGCACATTAGTATTGTTACTTATACTCATACAACATTATTGTTTTAACTGAACTAAGCATCCAACAGTGTGTGAACAACTAACCATGGACTCAATCAAAATAAAGTTAGAACTGAAACTACACATGTAGCCCATAATCCAACTGTCCATGTGAAATCGGAGAGAAGTAACCAACTATTTTTTATTATTTTGTATTTCTCATGACAGAGAGCCTGCCATGCTGATGTTTTGAAATCAATACAGTAACTGTAACCACATGCATATACTTGAGCATTGGGAAAATATACGAGCACATGCCTTTCTTCTCATACCAAGTGCATCTACATTGAAAATATGAGAACATGCCTTTTTTCGAGAAACGACAAGTTTCAGTATGGGCTCCATTGATTTGGACGTCCACTTAAACAAAGCTAACCAGTATATTAGAATTTGAGAATAGTCATGCACCACCTCATCACAACATAAGTAATACATGTTGTTGCTGGCCATGACATGTGTCATGCACCATTTTGACAAACCAAATGACAAAAAAACATTTTGGATCTACTGTTAACTCAATTCGGTTTCGAACGTAATGCTGGTTCAAGAGAGAAGTGCAACCTGCAATACTCTGGGCATGAAAAGGACACGCAAAATTGGTTAGTCGCAATCATGTGTATGTGTGACCCTTAAAAAAAACTGCAGTTTCAAATAGCAAAAGAGATTTGAAGATATTATTGTGGAAATGTACAAACCAAAGAGGCGCTAAATACAAATACAGAACGACAACATAGCAGAATGTGCTTGAGACCAGAACTGCATTTGAATGGGCTCAGATTCGCCTTTGCCCGATCATGACCCTTCCCCTAGTGTCTCCATCACCAGATCAATATGTTCTTACAAGGGTGAAACTGCCCTGGTTATCACTCATCAGAAATGACCATCCAAGGACAGAGCCACTAAAATAAGCACATGATCAAAACGTCTCAAAGAAACGAGGGGGTCCAACGTAATACCCACAAGTGCCTCAATTGCTCGAGAGCATGCTTATATCTTCCATAATCGATCATCATAGCCCCGCGCAAGCTAAGAGCAACTCTAGCGGGCTCACCAAAATGGAAAGTCCATCCAGCACAGAACAGTTCAACAACCACAAACTGGTTAATCACAAAGCCATGCATCATTCAGACGAGGTGAACCGAGGGCGAGATCCAACAGCCCAGGTCGCATCAGGAAAAAGATCCGACGGTCGTGAGTGCCTGAGCTCTGAGAGAGCTCAAGCATGGATCCACAACTACAGAGCATCAACCAGACAAGCACTACAGAGCTCTGAGTGGGTGCCGGGGTTGCGCCTGAACTCCATCCAACCGGTGAGGAACCGTCTCCTACGCCACACATCCACGCCAATGAGCCCACCTAGTAATGCACCGGCTTACTACCTTGTTGTCGACATTATCCGTGTCAATGAGCCCATTGGATACTCTTTATTCTAGATCAAAATGTGCATTGATCTTGGCAGCAGTCTTGCGCTGGACATAAATAAAGTCCACCTAGTTTAGCAAGCTTCAAGATTAAATGTGATGAACAGAAACGACAAGAGAGAACTTCTCCAACAACCTGAATACATCACACAGCAGAACAAAAAAATGATTAGCTACCTAACCAAGATAATTAGGCAACAATTTTCTCTTGTGGAACTAAAATATTGCGAGGAAGTGAACTCTAAGGAGGCAAAGCAATGCAAGGCAGCACTGGAAAACAAAGAGAAAATCAAGCCATACGAATGGTAGTAAGTGCGGCTTGCCGCACCCACTCGGGTGCGATCATTTCCAACCCGGTAATAAAGCCATGCGATCAAAGATTAAGAACATAAGCAAGCAACAATTCAATGAACATTCTTTATCAGAGTTTAAAGAGCTCAAAGCAATGTACATGATAAATTTCACAACCACATCAAACATGGTAGGGCAGATGTCGTGCTTAATGGGTACACCAGCCATGATAAATTAACACCCTGTATATAGTATCTCTGCTACAATCTAACGATCACACATAACACTTACATATGTAATTCACAGCAAAAAAATATTGAGCTTTCTCATAATAAAGAAAACAATTCTTGCATAATACCTGCAAAGCCAATCAAGCCCACAACATCAACAGCCCCTCATTTCCAGTGAATGTATCCGTTCAGTATATTGACCACTTGTCCATCCCTATTCTGCAAAGAACAGAACATCACTCAAAAGCTTGCTTTGATTTTCATCGAACAACTTGTAGAAATACAACTTGTACACATGTACAGAAAAGACTATGCACAAACAAAGATGAGAAGACGAGTACATGAGATAAGAGATCGGGCTAATCAGGAGGAAGAGAGAAGTGTGGGTACCTGCAAGAAAAGGATAGAGAAATTGGACGTGCATGGAGGTGGTACGGTGTCTTCTTCCTCTTCTCCTCCTGCTCCCTCCCTTCTCTAAATCCATCTTTCATCTCATGGTGGGTACATGAGGCCGACACGGCTGACTGACCTTGAGGAGAAGGGAACACAGTCAGGATCTGGCAGCAAGAGGGGGTCAAAGAAGAGGAAAGAAAGAGAGAAGAAATGAACCTACAGATAATCGCATCTGGCAGTGCTTGGGGATAGTGGCGCAGGTATCCGCCAGCCCAAACGACGGTGGCGCGCTGGGGTCGAACCGGTCCACGGCGGGCCCCTCGCCGCCTTCCTCAGCCCCGGCGGCCCGGGAAGAGGAGCGGGAGCCGGCCGTCGTCATCGGCGGTGACGAGGCGGGTGGGCACGGCGACGGCCACACGGAGGGAGAACGCTTCCGTCCGCCTATCCTCCCCGTACGAGCGTCGTGTCGGCTGCAGTAGAGAAGGGGACGGGCGCGGCGGCGGCTGCAGTGGAGAAGGGGAGGAGCGGGCGGGGAGATGGTTGAGCCACGACGGCGACATCTGAGGGGTGTCGGCGGCGGCGAAGTGGGCGGGGCGGCGAGGCCTGGTGGAGGGAGAGGTGGGGGGAGGAAGAGGAAGGGAGGCGGGCGCGTGGGAGGGAGCGAGGCGGCTGCGAGAGGGAGGAGGAGCCGGCTAGGGTTTCAACACGGGCGTGGCCCCCTTTTATACCCCCAATACGCGAAATGACCGAAATGCCCCGGTGGGGGCACGGTATTTACATTTTGCTGCCATTACTATCATTCCAGCAGTGTTCATCTCAGATCCAACGGCACAGGTTCATCCAGATCTTGATCTGACGCCCAGAAACGCATCAAGCAAACCGATCCGACGGCCGAGAGTCGCTGATCTCTGTGGAGCCTCGGTGAAACATCCTTCTCTTATCTCTTGATTCTCTCTGTGATCGGGGCTGCTCAGTGTTCCAGATAGGAGGGAACTGGTTAACTGAATGTAATAGGCCGTAGGCCTTACACCTTTTTTTTTTCCGTTTGTTTCTTGCTCTTTCAGAACTTGCGTTTTTGAGGCAAGCTCGGTTGTTGAACTGTTATGGTTTCATTATCATTAATGGAACCGGGGGGCTGCAAAACTCCCCTGATGATTAAAAAAAAGATCAATGGTTTGCTGGAGATGCTGCGATGATCCCAAGCACATAGTTCCAGTCTCAAAGTTTTTCCTCGTTTGTCCCGGGCTACGTTAATTGACATGTCCATGACGTATTGGCGTACGGTTTAGGATGGGAATGCCTTGCCATGGTCAGGCCAATTGGTGCTTACATTGTCTGAAGTCTGAAAAACCTTGGATCTTGCATATGGCACTCCCAGTTCGGCCATTGGCTTCGTATCCAAAACTTACGAGCCAAATTATATCGAGGACCTCAAATCTTTTGCCTCGTTTCAATTATATCGAGGACCTTATAAAATACCGCGCAAACAAGCCACTGAATCGACCGGCAAACCAGCTCTGCCCCTTCCAAGTTCCAACGGGATGGACACTGTCACCGCCCTCGCCGGCACGGCCGCCCTTTTCGTCTTCATCACCACACTACTCCGTCTACGCCACCCACTCCTCGGCGGCGGCGGCAAGAACAAGAGCGCACAGCTGCCGCCGAGCCCCGCCGCCATCCCCTTCCTCGGCCACCTCCACCTTCTCAAGAGGCCGTTCCACGCCGCGCTCTCCCGCCTCGCCGCGCGCCACGGCCCGGTCTTCTCCCTGCGCCTCGGCTCGCGCCCCGCCGTGGTCGTTTCTTCGGCTGCGGGCGCCAGGGAGTGCTTCACGGACCACGACGTGACCTTCGCCGACCGCCCGCGGTTCCCCTCGCTGCAGCTGGTGTGCTTCGGCTGCACCACGCTCCCGACGTCCCGCTATGGCCCCTACTGGCGCAACCTCCGCCGCGTTGCCACGGTGCAGCTGCTCTCCGCGCACCGGGTGGGCTGCATGACCGCGGACATCGCCAGCGAGGTGCGCGCGATGGCGCGCCGCCTGGCACGTGCCGCCGCGGCCGACCCCGGCGGCGCCGCGCTGGTGGAGCTCAAGCGGAGCCTGTTTGAGGTGTCCCTTAGCGCCTTGATGGAGACCGTCGCGCAGACGAAGACGTCCCGCGCCGAGGGGGCCGAGGACACGGACATGTCGCCGGAGGCACAGGAGTTCAAGGAGTCGCTGGACGAGATCGTTCCGCTGCTAGGCGGGGCCAACATGTGGGACTTCCTGCCGGTGCTACGGTGGTTCGACGTGTTCGGCGTGAGGAACAAGATCCTGGCTGCGGTGAGCAGGAGGGACGCGTTCCTGCGGCGGCTCATCGACGCACAGCGGCGGACGCTGGGCGACGGCGGCGGCGAGGGCGACGGGGAGAAGAAGAGCATGATTGCCGTGCTGCTCGATTTGCAAAAGACAGAGCCGGAGATCTACACGGACATGGTGATCATGGCTCTGTGCATGGTAAGCGCTTCCATCCCACTTCCTATCGTCGTTCACTCTTACAGTCTCACTGCTATCAACTTGAGTGATTTGACTGGTCACTCTTCGTGTCTTCCTTTCCTTGGCAGACCATGTTCAGCGCGGGGACAGAGACCACGGCGACGACGGCGGAGTGGGCGATGTCGCTGCTGCTCAACCACCCGAACGCCCTGGCGAAAGCGCAGGCCGAGATGGACGCGACCGTCGGAACCACCCGCCTGCTCCGCGCCGACGACCTCCCCCGCCTCGGCTACCTCCACTGCATCATCAGCGAGACCCTCCGGCTGTACCCGCCCGTCCCGGCGATGATCCCGCACGAGTCCTCGGCGGACTGCACGGTGGCGGGCTACCACGTCCCGAGCGGCACGACGCTGCTCGTGAACGCTTACGCCATCCACAGGGACCCGTCGGCGTGGGAGCACCCGTTGGAGTTCAGGCCAGAGCGGTTCGAGGACGGGAAGACCGAGGGTCTGTTCATGATGCCGTTCGGGATGGGGCGGCGCAAGTGCCCCGGCGAGGCCCTAGCGCTGCGGATGCTGGGGCTGGTTCTGGGCACGCTGGTGCAGTGCTTCCATTGGGACAGGGTTGGTGATGATGAGGTTGACATGGGTGAAGGAGGTGGGCTGACGCTCCCCAAGGCGGTGCCGCTGCAGGCGATGTGCCGACCCCGGGCAGCCATGACACATGTCCTGAGGGGACTGTGACCGCTGGGGAGGCGTGTGTGGTGGTGGTACTCCTTCCGTTTTTATTTACTCTGCATTATAAATTTGACTGAAGTCAAACTTCGTAAAATTTGATCAAATTTATAAAAAACAATATACCTAGTTATCATAAACAATCTATATGACGTGAAAGTACATTCAATATTAAATCTAGTGGTATTGATTTGTTATTGTATATGTTTATATTTTTGTCTATATAACATTGTTAAAGTTTACAAAGCTTGACATTGACCAAAACTAATACGTGGAGTAAATAAAAAACGGAGGGAGTAAATTGTACCGCGCCATGGTTTCCTCCAGCACGCCTTACGCATGAAGTGGTTCGATGAGGCCCGGAGGAAACAGGTGGACTCCTTCTTGAAAAAAAAGCAGTGTGGGAGTTAAGGTGAATGATGACATAAATCATTATTTTCAGACGCATAAGGGCTTAAGAGAGGGTGACCCTATGTCTCCTGTTCTATTCAACATAGTTGCGAATATGTTGGCAGTTCTTAGCAGTCATGCTAAAGAAAATGTCCAAGTAGGAGGACTAGTTCCACATCTTTGTGGATGGAGGAGTGTCCATACTACAATATGCGGATGCCACAATTATTTTCGTGGAACATGTTCTCGCAAAAGCTAGAAATATGACGTTAGTGCTCTTTTTATTTGAACAATTGTCAAGACTAAAAATTAACTTTAAAAAAAGCGAATTGTTCTGTTTTGGGATAGCCAAAGAGGAACAAGACGCTTAAGGACAATTATTCAGATGTGAAATGGGTTCCCTACCGTCCAGTTACCTAGGGATACCAATTCATCATCACAAATTATCCAATAAAGAGTGAAAATGCATTGATGATCGATTTGAATAAAAGGCTAAGTTGCTTGAAAGGCAAAGTTGTGTCTTATGGGGCCGACTTGTGTTAATAAACTCAATTTTGACTAGTTTACCGATGTTCCTTTTCTGTTTCTTTGAAATACCTATAGGGGTACAGAAAAGACTTGACTTTTATTCTTCTCGCTTTTTCTGGCAAAGTGATGAAGTTAAGACGGTATATAGATTGGCCAGATGGAACATAATTTGCAGATCAAAGACCAGGGCCGGTTAGGGATCAAAAATTTAGAAGTTAAAAATAGATGCCTACTTAGAAAATTAAATGGCTATTTCGGCTGTGTGTTGACATGGAGGGAACATGGGTACAATTTTTGCGTAATAAGTACCTACAATCTAAGACATTGGCCCATGTTACTGCTAGACCTAATGATTTTCCATTCTGGAAGGGGTTAATGAGGATATAAAAACCTTTTTCAAAGGGTGAAATTGATTATTGGTGACGGCACCACGACTAGATTCTGGGAAGATGCATGGCTAGGAGAGACGCCTCCAGCCTTGCAATGTCTCATGTTATATAATATTGTACAACGTAAGGAAGCTTATGTTGCTATAGTATTACAAACGGTCCCCCTCAATATCCAATTCAGTAAGTCTTTGGTAGGGGAACGTTGGAACTCTTAGCTACACTTGGTGTGTAGGTTGATGAACATTCAACTCTCGAACCAACCTGATGCCATTCATTGAAAATTATCTAGGAACAGTAGTTTCTCAATAAAATCTATGTATTTGGATCTAATTGATTTGGGGCCAATCTCGAGATCACTTCATATCTGGAAGATTAAAGTTCGGCTGAGGATTAAAATTTTCACATGGTTTGTCAATAAAGAAGTGATCTTAACCAAGGACAACTTGTTAAAACGAAGATGTGTGGGTAGTTCTCGATGTTGTTTTTGCGACCATGAGGTATACAACACATATTTCTCGATTGTCCGCTAGCCAAACTACTTTGTCGGACGATTTATATAGCCTTCAATATTACTCCTTCCACTAGCATCAACACATTATTTGGAACTTGGCTAAGTGGTGTGGAATCAAATATTGTGAGACATATTCAGATATGGATATGTGCACTATTTTTTGTTGTATGGAGCTACAGAAATGATATGATCTTTATGCGATTATTTTACCAACTTTTGCAAGTGATCTACACAGTCACTGCTTGGATCCATACATAGTCGGTACTCACCCTGCAGAATCCAAGGAGCTTCTGGTAACTGGGTTTAACCGGTGAGAGATAGTAGCACGGGCTATCTTTAACCGATTTGAGTGGCGAGCTAATAATAGGCTAGGTGTTTAGTCACTGTAGCCTTTTTTTTTGCTGGATATGACATCTTATACTTTTCCTTTTTGCTTTATTTAGGCTCCTTTCGGTGTCGTTCTCAAACTTTGTGTTTGTATTTTCGTTAAATAAAATGACTGCATGCATCATGCTAATGCAGAGGCCGAGGACTCTCCTCCTTTAAAAGAAATGGATTTACCGATCCTTGCTCTGACAAGAATTAGCTCTTGCTTTCCACACGCTTAGCTTGTTCGTGTACGTGCTATATATTTTCTTTTAAAGAAAATATATTAATACTGCGAAGATGTTAATACACCCAATCTCTACACTAACAAAATGTCACAAAAACATTTAGGATGCACGCAACCTAAAAATAAGACAAAAAAGAAAAGTAAAAAAGAACAAAGACCTTGCCACAATGATCAACTTCTGTCAGCTGCAATACATAAACCACCACCAAACGCAACACTAGAAAATCATCAAAAGTCTCCAGAAGCGACATTTTCAAAAAGAAAACAGTGCACAATTAATGTCATCGCCCAATCCAAAATCATAGGTTTTCACCCTGGAGAAAGACCGCGCTCTCAAAACAATATCTTCAGTAAGGCAATTGCTAGACACTATCAATGAAGGCCGGACCTTAGATTTTCATCCTGAAAGTCGCTCGGCACCCAAGGAGCACCATAAAAAATGAAATCCTTCAATACTGCCGACCCCATTTGTCATTGCTGCTTCTGAAATTTATGAAACACCTGGGTGACTCCATCATCTCCAAAGCCCTCTCCGCCTTATCGATCCTCCCACCTCAACCATCATGACTTTCTCCCCCGCTGTTTGTGCCATGAAAATCAAGATACCGACATGTTACATAGTGTCAACAACTAGCAGATCAAGCTTCACGCTGCGCCTTCATGAAACCGCGTAGGCTGACATGGGCGCACGCGACCGAATTCTATTCGATCCAGATATTTTTGGGCAAAATCTCCGACAGTAGTTCCATAACACGTAGACACCCAGATCGAGAACCGATCTTGTGGATCGTTGCAGTGATGCAATAAGAGCACAAGACCGCCACCACACCACTGCCTCCATCCATGCCGACGCCATCGACGCCATGGCGGAGGACACCCAGGGCCGGCCCTGAGGGGGGGCAGGGGGGGCGGCCGCCCCGGGCCCCCCAAATCCAGGGGCCCCCTTTGACCTGGTATGCCTTACGCAGCAGCAGGTCAGATCACGTCATAGTTTTCCTGTTTTCATCGTTGCTATCCATCCATCCCTCCTCTCGCTGAGATACTGGGCCTGGCCCAATGCATGGGCGGCATGACCAATCCTGCCGAGGCCCTAGCGCACAATGCCCTCGTCTCCTTTTGTTCCGTCGTGGATGCCCATCGCGCGCCGCCAATGCCAAACTTCAGGACCCAATCGCGGCTAGGCCATCGCAGTCGATGCAAGGAAGGGGGATGAGGAGCACATATGTACGCTGGTCTTCAGGCCCTTGTAAGTATAGCTTCGCTCTTTTTTGATCGAATCTTGTGGGACTGTATGGATTTTCAGATTTGTCCCCTTCCTTGCGCTCGATCGAAAGAAATAGTCACCATGAGCAGGATTTAAGTTTGGCATCCAAAAATTAGGGTTTGTGGTGTTACTGTTCAATTTAGAGAAATTATGAGTATGGGCTGATGTCTACTGAAGCAGGATTGACCACTAAGTTACGTCAAATTCTGTAGGAGACTTGTCGATCAATTTATGGTTTTGTGGTGATTCTGCAAAATCCCTTTTCTCAAAAACATTCAAATAGTTCCTTCCTTTTAGAAAAAAATTCAACATAATCTCCAGGATCAAAGTTGATAGAAAATAATGCCTTTTGGATCTGGAGATGATTTCTAGTAATATACTGAATCTTCCGCTCATCAGTTTTCTCATATAGTTTATGGCATTTAACTCATTATCCATGTTATCCCTAGAGCTTAGAAGATGGTTTGAATGCTTCAAGAACAATTTCTTTTATCAAGGACATGTATAAGGAGGCACTTGAATGATGGCCGAGATATGCTAAGAAGCATGAACATCTTTTAAATAGCTATATAGTGAGTAGAAACGGTGTGAGGTTTGTAAATTTCCAAGGGAGCTTAAATAGTTTGGTAACTTAAAAAAATTATTGAATGAGATTTACATTGGTACCATAGTAAATATAATTGCATCGACCAATGTGAGAGGTAAACTTTAAGGCAAAATGCAAATTATTTGATTTTTGCATGCATTTTACTATACTGTTAATTAATAATATTCACATATATATATATTGAATATTACTGTGATGTTTATATTGAGGGCCCCTTGATTCTAGTCTCGCCCCGGGCCCCATAAATCTCAGGACCGGCCCTGAGGACACCGGCCCGCGCTGCCCACAGCCCGAGCACCACCACCGCCAGATACACGGGCAAGCCACCAGATCCACGGTGGTCAGCCCCGGCACCGCCCCGACCAACACCGGAGCAAGGAGGAGGGGAAGGCGCTGCCACCCTGCCCGCGAGGCACGACCACCGCATAGGAGGCCAGATCCGCACAGATCCGATCCCCTAGGGACGGGCAGTAGCCAGCGCCGTGTGAGCCAGCACCAGCGACCCCAGGCCGAGAAGCCGCAGGTCGCTGACGCCTGAGATGCGAGAGGTACGACGCTGCTCCGGTCCGATCAGAGCCGCCCTCCGCCCGACGCCGCGCCGCCAGGAGATCCCCTTTTCGTGAAAGACGCCTCCCACCGCAGAAGGGGCCGTCGTCGCCTACTCCACACGAGCTTTGCCCTCGGGACGCGCCGGCGATGAGGAGGAGGCAGTCGGAGATCGAGGCGATTTGATCGCTGTCCGAGTCGCCCCTGGAAGGGAGTGACGCAAGGGCCTTTCAGTCTGCGTACGTCTCATATTAATCCAATCTAATGGTTGATGTAGAGGGCATTTTAGTGGGGTCTCATCCAGTTCAAATTTTTTTCAATTAATATGTGGTCTCGTTTTCTTCCTCCCTGCGATGACCGCCCATGACACCAATCATGTCCATCTTCCCGCCCCCGTATCATCGTCCTGCTCCGCTGCTTCCCAGTCACTCGCCTCCACCATGGTCCGTGGATAGTCGCTCGTCCCAAGTATAGCCGCAGATGCACGCCCCACCGTCGCTTGCTTGTCACTGTATCATCTTTGCATGCTCTCAGGCCATTGTGATAGTTGAGCCGCCGCGAAAGTGGACCCTACCAGCTCGGGGATGGGCAAAGCTAATCACTGATGGCTCTTTCTCTTGGGGAATCAATCAGGTGTAACAATGGTTCTCCGAGATGATTCTAGGGCAATCATGTCGTCAAGAGGTTTCCTGCAGAGAGGAGATACGTGCATGTATGGAAGGAATCTCACTTGCATTGTAATGGTGTGAAGTCTTTTTATTTAGGCTTGCAATGGTGTGAAATGTGAGCGATCATTGAGTTCGATGCCTTGGAGGCGGTGAAGATGGCCCATAATGGTGACCATGATAGGTCTATCTATTCCTCTTTAGTGCTTGAGATCAAGTCGCTAATGGCCTCTTGTCAAACTTGTATTATCATGTTAGCCATAGTCAGAATACAGTTAATAATTCTTGAGTAAACTAGAACAATGTCCGTGGGTTGCAACGGGATATAAATCTTCTAGTACGTTGATTTGTGATTTATTTGTCTATAATAATGCGATTGTGTAAATAAATGATCATCAAATTCTACTCATGAATTACCTTATATTTTGATCCGAAGTTTGGTAAGTAAATTAAAGTGGAACTTGTTCAGAAGGTAAGTAAATTAAGTTAATTTATTATCATATAAGGAAGGTTGGACGAAGGGATAGTGGAAAGAAAGGTGAAATGAGAACTTTAAGTTCTTTTTAGGTACCCCCTCCGTTCTTAATTTTTTTTTAGATATTTCAATAAGAACTATATACAGATGTATATAGACGTATTTTAGAATATAGATTCACTTATTTTTCTCTGTTTGTAGTCTACATTGGTATCTCTAAATAGACTTATATTTAGGAACGGAGGGAGTAGTAGAGATTATGCCCGTATGGAGGGTAGCAATATTGTTTGGCTTAGATCTGGTCCTCCCATCTTATTGGATGTAGTGGATTCGAATTTTTTGTTGATCGGTAACGTATGCATATTTTCGTTTGATCGGGAATGGATCTATTTTTTCTTTCATGATGACAAATATGATGTTCTGGTCTGCTTCAATGCTGGGGAGTGAATATTTTGTTGGATGTAGTAGTTTTTTTTTTCATGATGACTATTATGATTATGGTAAGATGCCCAGTACGTAAAAAAGAAGAAAATGTCCTCGAGCCACTCCCGCGACCACCCAGGCGACCCACGGCCAAAACCGCCGGCGGCCATTCCGGCGCCGTCGACCAACAACCCCCTCCCTGCCGCGCTGCCACTCCATCACCCCACTCCGCCGCTGCAATCCAGGCTCCTCTGGGGCTTCCCCCTGCTGCTGTAGCGCCGGTCTCGGCGGATCTGGATCTGAATCGCACCTGGGAGACGCCCCCTCCGCCGCCGCCGGGGAGGCCTGCGACGGCCGCCAGCGAGGTGGAGCTGGTACTGGAGACGCCGCCGGGCCAGCTGTGCGGTGGCTGCGCGCCACCGCTGAGTGGTCGGCTCGCCTGCTTCAATGCTGGGGCGGGCGCTGCTCGCGGCGAGTCTGCCCATTCTCCTGCGCCGACCGGGGAGAGGACTGCCCCTGGCAGCTCGTCCAGTCCCGTGGCCATCGCCGCCTGGCTGCCACGCCCCCTCCGCCTTACCCGCCCATCAGGCCGCTCACCGGCATCCCGGACTGGCTGCTTAACCGGTGCTTTCACTGCCTCCTACCTTGACACCGGGCTCGCCACTGCAAGAACCCCATAACCTGCCGCCGTTGTTTCCTCTCTGGTCACAGCGCTAGGGAGTGCACCAACAGGCCAACTCCTCACAGCTGTCCTGGATTCTGCTCCGGGCGGTCCCGGCCCGCCGTTCGTGCCCCTGTCGGACCCTTGGGGATGCCGCCTGCCCCCTACCTGCGCCTCCACGACTCCACCGCCACCTCCCCCGCCCCCACCTGGCTGTGCAATGGCTTGGAACGGCGACTACGGGTCGCGTCCCGCCGTGATGTCTGCGGTGCTCCACGTGCCCCCTGTCGTGCAACAAGAGGCACTTGTGTTGGCCTCCAACGCTCTCGTTGCGTGGTTCGATGGGGAGCTGCGGGCCACGAAGGAAGTAATCGACGCCGCGTTCAGCAAGCTCGCTGGGTGGCTCCACGCCGAGTGCGAGCGCATCTGCCACCCTGCCGCGACGCCTAGGGACGACCGGGATGATGACGATGATCGTCGCCGTCGCGAAGACTGTGGCCGTCGGGGACGGGACGACTCCAGGAGCATCAGGGGATGGGGCGTCGGGGTGCGCCGTAGCCCATCATGCGCGCCCAGGGACGGTGCGCGCGACCAGGACCATGGCCGCGACCAAGGCGGCCGCGACGGCCATCATCGCCGTGGCGGGCGCAGCATGGAGCTGCGAGACGCTGTGCCGCAGCTGCTGCTTCGCGGTTCTGGCTCGAGCAATGCGGCGGCAACCCGCGAGGTGGAACAGCATGTGCTGGCTCCTATGCCTGCGGCTGCTATCCTGGCTGCTGCCGGCGCGCGGGGGCGCAGTCCAGTGCGTCTGCGCTCTCCCAGGGCTGGGCGCCGTCGGTCCATGGAGGGCCTCAACCCGCACGCCTCGTCACCGCTCTCTCCAACCTCGGTGCTGAGCACAACCAGGGCATCTTCGTCCGTGCTTGCCTCGGGCTGTCCGGACCTGATCGACTTCTGCTCTCCAAACGTCATGCTGCGCCCGCTCAACACGCCCTCTCCGTCGAGGCCGCCTGGCTTCGAGGCGTCTCCCACGCCTCCTCTGCTCTGCTCTGGACCACCTCAATGCACTCCCTCACCGTCGCGTGTCAGACAAACCGCCGCTGCCCAAAAGATCCTGGAGGAGCTGCAAGAGCTCTTTGTGCCTGCCCAAGAGCCTCTGCTGCCTTCCCCTCCGCCCGTAAGACCGTCGGCTCGCCGCAAGACTCTTGCGGGGATGGTCATCTGCAACAAAGGAGGCGGCATCTCGCTCAGGCGCTCTAGTGCGCGGCTAAGGGCAAGTGGGCAGGCTCCGATGGCTAAGAGGGCCGAGGCCCTCGTTTGCCGTAGCCTGGGCATTGTCCAGAATGGTGAGGACATCACCATGCAAGCTATGGACAACTTCGGCAAGAAATTCAAAGATCGTCTCCCTGACGACGTGATTGGAGCTATGAGGGCTCTTTTCAAGCTTGATGACGACCGTATCTATCCGGCTGAGGCTGGGCTCATCGCGCATGGTGGCTCCACAGCGCTCGATCACGTTGACGAGGCTACTGCCTGATGTCCGCTGCTATCTTTGGGCTTCAGTTTCTTATGTTAGGGATAAAAACAAGGAGCATTGATGGAGCTTGCCTCCAGGTTGCATCTGTCTGTTCGTTCGGCCTACTCGGCAAGTCCTTTGGTGCTGCATTAATGTTCGCTGCTAGTTTAGCTGCTACAGCAAGAGTTTTAACTTGCTGCTGGTTAGCTGAGGTTGTTCAGCCATGTACTTGCTGTTGCATAACTTTGGCCGTCATGCCGTGTACTACGGAATATGTGTGTCAAAATGAGTGAACAACCAGTCAACTTTCTCAGTTGGAATGTTAGAGGGCTTAATTGCCCGAATTGACGCGCAACCGTCAACGAAACCATATCCGCATCCTCCTGCCATATTGTTTGTTTGCAAGAAACAAAGCTGGAGCTCGTCGATCAGTTCACTGCCTCGTCCCTCGGAGGGTCCAGGCTTAGGAATTTCACACAAAGGCCGGCCAGCGGCACGAGAGGAGGGATACTTATGCTTTGGGATGATCGGGTCGTCGACGTCACTGACATCACTGCCACCACCTACTGCCTTTCGGCTATGGTCCAAGTCAGGGCCTCCTGCTCCCAGTTCAAAATTACGTCCGTCTACGGGCCGACCCTCTCGTCCCTCAAAGAGGCCTTCTTCACCGACCTCGCAAGCCAAAAACCGCCTAGTGGGGAGCCATGGCTGGCTCTGGGTGATTTTAACCAGATTTACCGCGCTCGAGATAAGAACAAAGCGCAACGTCAATAGGAGGAGGATAAATCATTTCTGCGCCACGCTCCACGAGTGTGATCTCAAGGAGATCCACCTCCAGAACAGGCGGTTCACTTGGATCATCGAGAGAAATAACCCAACCCTGTGCAAGCTCGATTCCTTCTTCTGTAACGCCGAGTGGGACATGCAGTTCAGTACACACATCCTGCATGCTCTATCCTCTTCGCTCTCAAACCATTGCCCCCTTTTTCTCGCGGACGACAGGAGGCCTCGCAGGCCTCGCTCATTCAAATTTGAGAATTTTTGGACTTCTCTTCCGGGGTTTAGTGATGTGGTTGCCAATGCTTGGAATGAGCACACTCAGCACTCCGACCCCTTCCGGATATTACACCACAAGCTACAACACACTAGTGCCAGGCTCTTGAGATGGAGTAAGGGCCTATTCTCGAAGGCCAAGATCATGCATCATGCCGCCTTGCTAGTAATTCTTCATCTTGACATGGCTCAAGACTCGAGGCGCCTCTCTGTTGAGGAGTTGGAGCTTCGCTCTAGGCTCAAGCGGAGAGTCATTGCCTTGGCGGTTCTAGAGAGGGCGAGAAAAAAACAATGTGCAAGGATTTCCAATCTCAAAGACGGGGATGTGAACACCAAAATTTTCCACTGCCGGGTGAACGCTAGAAGACGCAAGAACCACATTCACCGTATCAAGCACAATGGTGGATGGGTCACTGAGCACTCTCAAAAGGAGGCTATTGTCCACGACTATTTCTCCTCGACCATGGGAAAAGGCTCCACAGCAACCACAGACTTCAACTGGGAGGGGTTGGACATTGAGGCTCATGATGATTTGGGCGACCTCGCAGACCCTTTCTCCGAGGAGGAGGTGCGTGAGGCCATCAACCAAATGCCTGGTGACAAGGCACCCGGCCCGGATGGCTTCACTGGGCTTTTCTTCAAGAACTATTGGGCCATCATCAAGCATGATACTATGAGGGCCATCTCTTGCTTCGGAAACCTCCGCACGGCCAATCTTCATTGGGTCAACTCCGCCAACATTATCCTTCTCCCAAAGAAGGATGGGGCTGAAGAAATCTCCGACTAGCGTCGGATTAGCCTGATTCATGCTATCCCCAAGATCATTGCAAAGGTCCTCGCCATCCGTCTTAGCCACCACATGCTCCACCTTGTCTCCAATGCACAGAGTGATTTCATCAAGACAAGAAGCATCCAAGACAATTTCATGTATGTGAGGAACCTTGCGCGGAGGCTCCACAAGTGCAAAACACCTTCGCTTCTCTTCAAGTTGGACATTCGGAAGGCGTTTGATTCAGTCAAGTGGGAGTATATCATCGACCTCCTTCGTCTCAGGGGGTTCCCGAGCATTTTTTGAGATTGGAACACAGCCCTACTTTGCTCCTCTTCCTCGTGGATTCTTCTTAACTGTGTCGCTGGCAGCCCCATCTTCCATGGCCAGGGTTTCCGGCAGGGGGGCCCTCTACCCCCCTTGTTATTTGTGATTGCGATCGACCCACTCCAAAGAATTCTCGAGACGACGGCTACTCGAGGGCTATTTCATAAAATCCGCGGCCGTGGGGTTCTTTTACGAACCTCGCTTTATGCGAACGATGCGGCGGTCTTCATGGCACCTATCAAGCGTGATATTGACCACCTCTCCAACATCCTTCATCTTTTTGGCGATGTCATTGGTCTAGCCACCAACTTTCTCAAGAGCTCGGTCGTCCCGATTCGGTGTGGGCACATCAACCTACCGGGCATCCTTCAAAACATTCCGGCGGCGCGCGGATCCTTCCCCATGAAATACTTAGGCCTTCTGCTCTCTGTGTGGCGGCTCAGGAAGGTGGACTTTCAATTCCTGGAGGATAAGGCGGCGGCAAAGCTAGTCCCTTGGGATGGGCAAAACATCACGGCTATGGGATGTGAACTAGATTACCTAATCTAGTAAACCTTTGGGTGTTGGTCACATGGCGATGTGAACTATGGGTGTTAATCACATGATGGTGTGAACTATCGATGTTAATCACATGATGATGTGATCTAGATTATTGACTCTAGTGCAAGTGGGAGACTGAAGGAAATATGCCCTAGAGGCAATAATAAAGTTATTATTTATTTCCTTATATCATGATAAATGTTTATTATTCATGCTAGAATTGTATTAACCGGAAACATAATACATGTGTGAATACATAGACAAACAGAGTGTCACTAGTATACCTCTACTTGACTAGCTCGTTAATCAAAGATGGTTATGTTTCCTAACCATGGACAAAGAGTTGTTATTTGATTAACGGGATCACATCATTAGTTGAATGATCTGATTGACATGACCCATTCCATTAGCTTAGCACCCGATCGTTTAGTATGTTGCTATTGCTTTCTTCATGACTTATACATGTTCCTATGACTATGAGATTATGCAACTCCCGTTTGCCGGAGGAACACTTTGTGTGCTACCAAACGTCACAACGTAACTGGGTGATTATAAAGGAGCTCTACAGGTGTCTCCAAAGGTACATGTTGGGTTGGCGTATTTCGAGATTAGGATTTGTCACTCCGAATGTCGGAGAGGTATCTCTGGGCCCTCTCGGTAATGCACATCACATAAGCCTTGCAAGCATGCAACTAATGAGTTAGTTGCGAGATGATGTATTACGGAACGAGTAAAGAGACTTGCCGGTAACGAGATTGAACTAGGTATTGAGATACCGACGATCGAATCTCGGGCAAGTAACAGACCGATGATAAAGGGAACAACGTATGTTGTTATGCGGTCTGACCGATAAAGATCTTCGTAGAATATGTAGGAGCCAATATGAGCACCCAGGTTCCGCTATTGGTTATTGACCGGAGACGTGTCTCGGTCATGTCTACATTGTTCTCGAACCGTAGGGTCCGCACGCTTAAGGTTTCGATGACAGTTATATTATGAGTTTATGAGTTTTGATGTACCGAAGGAGTTCGGAGTCCCGGATGAGATCGAGGACATGACGAGGAGTCTCGAAATGGTCGAGACGTAAAGATCGATATATTGGACGACTATATTCGGACATCGGAAAGGTTTCGAGTGGTTCGGGTATTTTTCGGAGTACCGGAGAGTTACGGGAATTCGCCGGGAGAAGTATTGGGCCTTATTGGGCCATACGGGAAAGAGAGAGGGGCTGCCTAGGGCAGGCCCCCCCCCCCCCAAGGCCTAGTCCGAATTGGACTAGGGGGAGGGGCTGCGCCCCCTCCTTCCTTCCCTTCTCCCTTCCCCTTCCTTGTCTCCTACTCCTACTACATGGAAGAACTCCTAGTTGGACTAGGAAAGGGGGAATCCTACTCCCGGTGGGAGTAGGACTCCCCTAGGGCGCGCCATAGAGAGGGCCGGCCCTCCCCTCCTCCACTCCTTTATATACGGGGGCAGGGTGCACCCCATGGACACACAAGTTGATCTTCATGATCGTTCCTTAGCCGTGTGCGGTGCCCCCCTCCACCATATTCCACCTCGATCATATTGTAGCAGTGCTTATGCGAAGCCCTGCGACGGTTGAACATCAAGATCGTCACCACGCCGTCGTGCTGACGGAACTCCTCCCCGAAGCTTTGCTGGATCGGAGCCCGGGGAGCGTCATCGAGCTGAACGTGTGCCAAGAACTCGGAGGTGCCGGAGTAACGGTGCTTGGATCGGTTGGACCGGGAAGACGTACGACTACTTCCTCTACGTTGCGTCAACGCTTCTGCTTCGGTCTACGAGGGTACGTAGACAACACTCTCCCCTCTCGTTGCTATGCATCACCATGATCTTGCGTGTGCGTAGGAATTTTTTTGAAATTACTACGTTTCCCAACATGGGACACACCTCCTTGGTCAAGTCGGTGCTTGCCTCCCAAGCCATCTACTTCATCACTACGCTCGTCGTCCCTCCAAGCACCCTCAAAAATCTCAAGAAGCTTGAGCGAGCGTTCCTTTGGGAAGGAACGGACAAGACCACCGGGGCCAAATGCAAGGTTAATTGGGACATCGTTTGCCGCCCAGTCGCCAATGGGGGTCTTGGAGTGCTAAACACGGAGAAATTTGCTAGGGCGCTTAGGCTTCGCTGGATTTGGTTTCAGTGGAAGGAGCCAACTAAGATGTGGGTTGGCATGGGCAACCCGTGCGATGACGCAGACTACAACTTCTTCTATGCCTCCTCAACTATTATCGTGGGCAATGGCGCGCGCACCCCCTTTTGGGACTCTCCATGGGTGCACAACCGCAAACCTATGGACATGGCCCCTCTCATCTACGCGGCATCGACGAGGAAGAATTGGAAGGTGCGGGAAGCGCTAAAGGATGGTGCTTGGGTTAAAAAGATCAACTTGTCGTCCAGTTTCACTATAGAGCACTTCAGGCAATTTCTCGAGCTTTGGGCCACCATCCGGGACTTCCACCTACAGGATGATATTGACGACAACATTGTTTGGAAGCATTCTACTAGTGGCCTCTACACGGCGGAGTCCGCCTACAAAGCACAATTTCTTGGCCTCATTCGTTCTCCCTTGGCGCATGCAGTGTGGAAAATCTGGGCTCCGCCCAAGGTCAAGTTCTTTGCTTGGCTGGCCATCCAAAATAGAGTCTGGACCGCGGATCGATTGGCCAAGCGCGGTTGGCCAAACTGTGGCTCGTGCCCCTTATGCATGCGTGCGCGTGAATCGGTTGACCATCTCTTCTTCAAATGCCGGTTCACCATCCGACTATGGGGCTTGATCAAGGCGTGGCTGCAGCTCATTCACGTAATACCTCCACTTGGCCCCTGAGACATTCCACCTTAGATTAGTGGCGTGGGTTGACCGATGCTTCCGTCCCCAACCGGAAGGCCATGGCCTCGCTCACCATGCTCACCACATGGACGATCTGGAACGAGCGAAACGCCCGCGTATTCCGCAACAAGGCTGCTCCGCCTATGATTCTCCTCGACAACATCAAAAGGGAGGCTTCGTTCTGGGTCGCCGCCGGAGCTAAAAAACTAGTGTCCATCATGCCGGGAGAGTGATTCTTCCCTGTATTGTTAAGGGGTGTTTGTAACACAAACTCTATTCTCTCTTAATTAATATACGTGGCAAATCTTTTGCCCGTTTTCAAAAAAAAAACTATTATGATTATTTTTGTTTGATTATGAATGTATGAATATTGTTGGGATCAAGAATGGATCCTAATTCTCTATTTTGTTTGATTAGAAATAGATTTTTTTTTGTGAACTCAATTGTGATCAAAATACAGATGTTGAATCCCATCCAACCTCGTGTTAATTAGCAGGACGAGGAGAAAATTTCTGTCAGCTTCAACACATTATATGCCGAAAAACGTAGAGCTTGTAGTGAGGCTAGAAGCATTGAACCCAAGCTAGAAGAACAGATTTACAAATCAAAATTTTACACGACAACATAAAAATGGAAAAATGGAAAAAACTTATAACCAAAGAGAAGTTTACAATTCTCTATTTCTAAATTGGTCCCTGGTATCACCAGGTTCCTGTGGTTTAATAACAAGAAAACGTTACGATGACGAACTTCATTTATTCGAAAAAATAAGAGATAAACTGACTTCGACCAGGAGCAACAGCTAAGCCGGCATAGAGGTAGAAGCAGTTTGTGCTTGAGGCACAGGGTAGCTATAATGCTTGGCCTCCAAGCTGTCCTGTTTCCACCACTGCTGGAGACCGTGCGGATCGTGGTCGAGACAGCTTTTCCACAGCTTCGCCGATGGCAGGAGTTGCGGCCGGTCCTTGTCCTTGTCAATCAGGTGCCAGAACCCGTCACGGAGAGAGAGTGCCGCGAACGTTGTGCCAACACGGTGGGAGCCTTCCATGAACTTCTGCCGCTGCTCGAAGTAGTCGATGAAGCCCTGGCAGATGGGGTCCTTCTTGTGCACGTACAGATTCGGCACCCAAGGGGAAAGCCGCTGGAACAAGTTGTCCATGCGCTCCCGATGGGAGCGCAAGACCTTTGCAGCACCCTCCCTTAAGATGTTACCCACCCGGTGCACGCTCTCCTTCGCCACCGGGTCCAGCTTCAGCAAGTTGATCGACGTTATAAATGAGACGTGCGGTGGATTGAAGAGGAAGGTCGGGAGGTTTGGCGGCTTCTCCTGCACCATCATGTACCGTCCCACGACCAGCGCCACAGCCGCTCCGAGAGAGTGCCCGGCGAGCCAGATGCAGCTGTCTTGGCCCTCCTCCATCATAAGTCCCTCGATCGTAGCGCACGCTTGCACGCAGCGCGTGCGTTTCTTCAGTTTGTTGATCACGATTGTCAAGTCAAGGTAGTAGTCTCGAATACTCCCCGGCTTTGTGCCCCTGAAGGCGACGACATACCGTGGAGCGCACCGGTCGCCGGGCGCGCTGGGGCTGTACTCGAAGATGGCACCGTAGATGGTGTCGAATACAACACCGACGATGGCGGAGTATATCGGCTCTCTGAGTTCTTTCTTTAGGTGGAAGCCAAAGCTTTCCCACCACGCCGGCGCCAGCTTAACCGCCATGCGCTCCGCTCTGTCGTTCTCGTGGACGTAAACGCCTTTGACGAGGCAGGCGGCGATGCGGCGGCGGTGCTCCTCCTTGGCCCTGTGATATATATAAAGGGAGGGAGAAATCAACCTAGGCATGCAGTGCCTCCCCTTTGGATTTCCATGAAAGAAATCACGCGGTTCACCTAAGAACAAGCTACTGCAGCAGAATTGAAAGGTTTTATTTTCAAGACAAACTAAGAGCAAACCCCCGGCGACCAAGCTACCACTTCTCAAGAGGAAGATCCCCCGGGAGAAACAAAAGTGGAGGAGAGACGACAGCGCCAACCACGTTCGAGATCATATATACAACGCTAAATAACTGGCGGCCACGTACATATAGGAGTACATACATACATACTCGAGAGAGACTCGTGGGTCGTGGCGCGAGCACCATACATAAATCGGGCTTGTGCATGTAGAGAACATACATACGTACGTACGTACCAGTCAATCTCGTCGAGGTCCATCAGATCCTTCGGCCCATGGAGGTCGAAGCGGTCGAGGTCGTCGGCGGAGTTTAAAAGCTTACCCATCGGCCAATACGATGCGCGCGCTTGATCGACCTAAGCTAGCTAGCTAGCTAGCTAAAGGTCTAGAGGTGGCAGCAGCAAGCCTTGCTATGATCGACACCACCGGAACTCGAGCTTCTTCTTTTCTTTCGGGCAGTAGCTAGTACTGAGCGCCAGTGGTTTTGCTTGGCTTAATTTGCAGCGAAAACCTGCTTACTTATAGAGTACTCCGTTTACAAGTAGCTGCAGCTGCTACTCATTTAATGATGGTTTCTCAGAACGAGTCCAATCTTTGTTCTTCGGAGGACTAAGGAAGAAGGTGCAGCATGACTGAACTCGTAACTGACGACCCAGTCGCTCACGTGCTCGTCTTTGGATAACCATGGGCCATGGGAATGTATGTAAGTGCGTACTCTTCGAATACACTTTGTGAAAATACTAGTTACCGAGACTGAGACGGACTTGAAATCAGAGAATGACTCGTTTGAAAAATTCCCAGCCAGGGTATAATGACCGAAAAGTCGTGAGAGATAGAAGTTTCTGAGTCACATTCGCATATGTGCATACATGGTATCTCTGTCTTCACACATTGTGGGAGAAAACTTAGAAATATACGAGACATGCCTTCGGTCCAAAGTTTTTGATCTCTGTGTTTGTGATATTTACATGTATGCAATGTGTAGTTGATCTGGGGTAAACAGCCAAGACGTTGTAGCAACTAGGTCCAAGGTTTGAAAATTTTCTTGTGCATAGGAGGGGACGGAAAAAAATTATATGAGAGCAGGTCTCACGGTTAGCAGGTGAGACCCGTCCTGATGGATGACACGTGGCATTTACAAATCACAAAACATCTAATCTTTCTCCTCCCCTGATTTTAAGTGGGGGTGGAGGTGTTTTGTGATTTATGAATGCCACGTGTCATCCATCAGGATGGGTCTCGCGTGAGACCTGGTCTCATAGAATTCTTTTCCGGAGGGGACCCCCTCAAAGGTGCTAGCCCGCCCAATCACACTGGGGTGCCATGGGATTTCTCTCTCTTTGCAACGTGGTGGTGGCCCCAGCCAGCGTGGCTACACGGGATCGTTGCCCGGGAGGCAGCCCTGGCGGATTGTTATGTGGTAATGCTCCTCACCGACACGATAGAAGACGATGGTGCGTCAAACAGTTCTGGGACTGACGATGACATTAGCCGAGTTCTGGGCTTGGCGGTCAAAATATGCATCTTAGCATGGATGAGGTGAGTGAAGTGGTAGATCCTTCATCCAGCGTCCCTCCCTTTTTCGGCCATGTTTTCTTTTTGAAACAAGGCAAAAGATTTGCCATTTCCATTAATTAAGAAGAGGATTTTGATACACACACGCCGCCAAGCGGCAAACACTAGACGTATTACTCTCGCGGCATTACATTACTCAAGTGCTTGGCACTCGCAATGGCCCAAAGCGACATTTCCTCTTTGATGTTTCGCAAGACGACCTCCACCGGTGCCGCCTTGTTTCTGAAAACGTGCGCATTTCTTTCCTTCCAGATTTCCCATCCCACAAGAAGTAATGCAGAAGACAAGGCTTTAACTGGATGAGCATTGGAAGTGAGGAGCTCATCCCACCAAGCTTTCACCGTGCCAAACCGGTGCCAGAGAGCCGTGGGGATATGCATACCGAGCCAGGCGAACACCTCATTCCAAATACGGATAGAGAACCTGCATCGGAAAAGGAGGTGAGCCGCTGATTCTTGTACTTGCTTGCACAGAGGGCAGCGGTCGCAGTTTGGCCATCCTCTGCGTTGAAGCCTGTCCACGGTCCAAATCCTGTTTTGATTGACAAGCCAGGCGAAGAATTTGCATTTGGGAGGGGCCCAAGCCTTCCAAACCGAAACCTGCAAGCTTGAACGATATAGTCCAGAGAACTGCGCCATATAAGCGGTCTTAGTAGAGTAGATTCCATCGTTGGCAAGCTTCCACATAATGGTATCCTTGACGCCCGGCTGGATGACAACACTTGCAAGCTTCTCCCATAGGGCCGTGAATTGCTGGAGGTGCACAAGCGTGAGGCCGCTTTGAGTGTCAATTTGAGTTATCCAGCTCCCATCCCTTAAGGCAGTAGCAACAGTGCAACCTTTTTTGCGTGATATCTCAAAAATCTTTGGGGCAATATCTTTTGGTCTGAGCCCCTCCAGCCAAGAAGAGGCCCAAAATTTTGCTTTATTTCCATCACCAACCGTCACCTTGGTCGCAGCCGCGAAGAGATCATGATCCTGTTTCATGCAAGGCGTGCCCAGCCCGTACCACGCCCTTGGCGGGTCGTCCCAGTCTAGCCACAACCACCTCAGCCGGAGAGCAGTTGCGAACTTTCCAAGGTGCAAAATGCCAAGACCTCCATACTCTTTCGGTTTGCACACCAGCTCCCAGCTGACTTTGCATTTTCCACCTGTCACTTTGTCCGTTCCAGCCCAAAGATAGGCCCGTCTCAGTTTGTCAATTGTCTTGAGAACCTCCACCGGAAGGTCCAGTGGTGTGATATGATAGATGGCCACTGCAGTAAGGACTGCCTTGACCAAAGTCATGCGACCCGAGATAGCCACATGCTTGCCTTTCCAAGGCACCAATTTGCCGGCTGCCTTGTCTTCCAAGAGTTGGAGATGAATCCTCTTTAGCCTTTTGATTGCGAGAGGGAGACCAAGGTAACGAATAGGGAAGTTGGAGCGACCTGCCGGGAAGGAATGAAGAATATCGTCGAGGTCCACACTACCGCATCTGATGGGGGCAACAATACTCTTTGCGCAATTAGTGGATAGACCGGTGGATTCACCGAAGGAAGCAAGCATGGTGGCCAGGAATTGGACATCCTCCTTAACAGGGGCACAAAAAACAGCAGCATCGTCGGCATAAAGAGAGGCACGAATCTCTGTGTGCCTCCCAGGAAGGGGTTGTAGCATCCCCTGAGCCGTGTCCTTGTTGACGATATGGTGCAGCGGGTCGATGGCAAGCACGAAGAGTAAAGGGGATAAAGGGTCACCCTGTCTGAGGCCCTGACCATGCTTGCTAGGATCTCCAGCAATACCATTGAGCAAGACTCGCGATGACGCCGAAGAAAGAAGCACCGAGACCCAGTCGTGGAAACGTGCAGGGAAGCCATGATGACTCAGCATCTCCAAAAGGTAATCCCATCTCACAGAGTCAAAAGCCTTCTTGATGTCAAGCTTGAAGAGAAGCATGGGCTTTTTTGTGTGTTAAAATTTTCTGGCCAAATTCCGCACGTATAAGAAATTGTCGTGTATGCTTCTTCTCTTGATGAACGCACTCTGTGCAATGGATACGATGTCATTCATGTGGGGAGCCAGCCTAGAAGCAAGGATCTTGGCAATGAGCTTTGCCACAGCATGGATCAGGCTAATTGGTCTAAAGTCCGAGATCTCTTTCGCACCATCCTTCTTAGGAACGAGGGCAATATTCGCAGAGTTGAGCCAGTGCAAGTTTCGGGCCTGGAGGGTGGAGAAGTTATTGATCACAAGCATGATGTCTTCCTTGATAAAGTCCCAGCAGGTCTTGAAGAATTTTCCGGTGAATCCATCCGGCCCCGGGGCTTTGTCACTAGGAAGGGCGAAGACCGCAGCCTTGACTTCATCCTCCGTAATAGCATCACCAAGCGCTGTGAGGTCATGGTCAGCACGGGGGATGGCAACCCAATTGATGGTCTTTGTATGCGGGGTACCCCTTTTCATAAGCTCAGTGAAATGAGAGTGGACGATACATTTTTTTGATCATGATCCGTCACCCAGCCATTGCCTTGCTTGAGGCGGTGTATAAGATTTTTCCTCCGCCGACCATTTTGTTGGGAAACGTAGTAATTTCAAAAAATTTCCTACGCACACGCAAGATCATGGTGATGCATAGCAACGAGGGGAGAGTGTGATCTACGTACCCTTGTAGACCGACAGCGGAAGCGTTATGACAATGCGGTTGATGTAGTCGTACGTCTTCACGGCCCGACCGATCAAGCACCGAAACTACGGCACCTCCGAGTTCTAGCACACGTTCAGCTCGATGACGATCCCGGACTCCGATCCAGCAAAGTGTTGGGGAAGAGTTTCGTCAGCACGACGGCGTGGTGACGATCTTGATGTACTATCGTCGCAGGGCTTCCCCTAAGCACCGCTACAATATTATCGAGGATTATCGTGGAAGGGGGCACCGCACACGGCTAAGAATATGATAATGTGGATTAACTTGTGTGTCTAGGGGTGCCCCCTGCCCCTGTATATAAAGGATCAAGGGGAGGAGGCCGGCCGGCCCCTATGGCGCGCCAAGGAGGAGTCCTCCTCCTAGTAGGAGTAGGACTCCTACTAGGAGGGGGAAAGAAGTGGGGAGGGAGAAGGAAAGGGGGGCGCCGCCCCCCCTCTCCTAGTCCAATTCGGACCAGGGGGGAGGAGGCGCGCGGCCCACCTTTGGCTGCCCCTCTCTCTCTCTCCACTAAGGCCCATATGGCCCATTACTTCTCCCGGGGGGTTCCGGTAACCCTCCGGCTCTCCGGTTTTCTCCGAAATCACCCGGAACACTTCCTGTGTCCGAATATAGCCGTCCAATATATCAATCTTTATGTCTTGACCATTTTGAGACTCCTCGTCATGTCCGTGATCACATCCGGGACTCCGAACTAACTTCGGTACATCAAAACTCATAAACTCATAATATAACTGTCATCGAAGCGTGCGGACCCTACGGGTTCGAGAACAATGTAGACATGACCGAGACACGTCTCCGGTCAATAACCAATAGCGGAACCTGGATGCTCATATTGGCTCCTACATATTCTACAAAGATCTTTATCGGTCAGGCCGCATAACAACATACGTTGTTCCCTTTGTCATCGGTATGTTACTTGCCCGAGATTCGATCATCGGTATCTCAATACCTAGTTCAATCTCGTTACCGGCAAGTCTCTTTACTCGTTTCGTAATACATCATCTTGCAACTAACTCATTAGTTGTAATGCTTGCAAGGCTTATGTGATGTGCATTACCGAGAGGGCCCAGAGATACCTCTCCGACAATCGGAGTGACAAATCCTAATCTCGAAATACGCCAACCCAACATTCACCTTTGGAGACACCTGTAGAGCTCATTTATAATCACCCAGTTACATTGTGACGTTTGGTAGCACACAAAGTGTTCCTCCGGTAAACGGGAGTTGCATAATCTCATAGTCATAGGAACATGTATAAGTCATGAAGAAAGCAATAGCAACATACTAAACGATCGGGTGCTAAGCTAATGGAATGGGTCATGTCAATCACATCATTCTCCTAATGATGTGATCCCATTAATCAAATGACAACACATGTCTATGGTTAGGAAACATAACCATCTTCAATTAACGAGCTAGTCAAGTAGAGGCATACTAGTGACGTTTGGTTTGTCTGTGTATTCACACAAGTATTATGTTTCCGGATAATACAATTCTAGCATGAATAATAAACATTTATCATGATATAAGGAAATAAAATAATAACATTATTATTGCCTCTAGGGCATATTTCCTTCAGTCTCCCACTTGCATTAGAGTCAATAATCTAGATTACACAGTAATGATTCTAACACCCATGGAGCTTTGGTGCTGATCATGTTTTGCTCGTGGAAGAGGCTTAGTCAACGGGTCTGCTACATTCAGATCCATATGTATCTTGCAAATCTCTATGTCTCCCACCTGGACTAGATCCCGGATGGAATTGAAGCGTCTCTTGATGTGCTTGGTTCTCTTGTGAAATCTGGATTCCTTTGCCAAGGCAATTGCACCAGTATTGTCACAAAAGATTTTCATTGGACCCGATGCACTAGGTATGACACCTAGATCGGATATGAACTCCTTCATCCAGACTCCTTCGTTTGCTGCTTCCGAAGCAGCTATGTACTCCGCTTCACATGTAGATCCCGCCACAACGCTTTGTTTAGAACTGCACCAACTAACTGCTCCACCGTTTAATGTAAACACGTATCCGGTTTGCGATTTAGAATCGTCCGGATCAGTGTGAAAGCTTGCATCAACGTAACCATTTACGATGAGCTCTTTGTCACCTCCATATGTGAGAAACATATCCTTAGTCCTTTTCAGGTATTTCAGGATGTTCTTGACCGCTGTCTAGTGATCCACTCCTGGATTACTTTGGTACCTCCCTGCTAGACTTATAGCAAGACACACATCAGGTCTGGTACACAGCATTGCATACATGATAGAGCATATGGCTGAAGCATAGGGAACTGAAGGAAATATGCCCTAGAGGCAATAATAAAGTTATTATTTATTTCCTTATAATCATGATAAATGTTTATTATTCATGCTAGAAGTGTATTTACCGGAAACATAATACATGTGTGAATACATAGACAAACAAAGTGTCACTAGTATGCCTCTACTTGACTAGCTCGTTAATCAAAGATGGTTATGTTTCCTAACCATGAACAATGAGTTGTTATTTGATTAACGAGGTCACATCATTAGCAGAATGATCTGATTGACATGACCCATTCCATTAGCTTAGCACCCGATCGTTTAGTATGTTGCTATTGCTTTCTTCATGACTTATACATGTTCCTATGACTATGAGATTATGCAACTCCCGTTTACCGGAGGAACACTTTGGGTACTACCAAACGTCACAACGTAACTGGGTGATTATAAAGGAGTACTACAGGTGTCTCCAATGGTCGATGTTGGGTTGGCGTATTTCGAGATTAGGATTTGTCACTCCGATTGTCGGAGAGGTATCTCTGGGCCCTCTCGGTAATACACATCACATAAGCCTTGCAAGCATTACAACTAATATGTTAGTTGTGAGATGATGTATTACGGAACGAGTAAAGAGACTTGCCGGTAACGAGATTGAACTAGGTATTGGATACCGACGATCGAATCTCGGGCAAGTAACATACCGATGACAAAGGGAACAACGTATGTTGTTATGCGGTCTGACCGATAAAGATCTTCGTAGAATATGTAGGAGCCAATATGGGCATCCAGGTCCCGCTATTGGTTATTGACCAGAGACGTGTCTCGGTCATGTCTACATTGTTCTCGAACCCGTAGGGTCCGCACGCTTAAGGTTACGATGACTGTTATATTATGAGTTTATGCATTTTGATGTACCGAAGGTTGTTCGGAGTCCCGGATGTGATCACGGACATGACGAGGAGTCTCGAAATGGTCGAGACGTAAAGATTGATATATTGGAAGCCTATATTTGGATATCGGAAGTGTTCCGGGTGAAATCGGGATTTTACCGGAATACCGGGAGGGTTACCGGAACCCCCCGGGAGCTATTTGGGCCATAGTGGGCCTTAGTGGAAAAGAGAAGGGGCTGCCCTAGATGGGCTGCGCCCCCCCCCCCTTCCCCTAGTCCTATTAGGACTAGGAGAGGTGGCCGGCCCCCTCCTCCTCTTTTCCCCTCCGAGGAATCCTAGTTGGACTAGGATTGGAGGGGGAATCCTACTCCCAGAGGGAGTAGGACTCTCCTGCGCCTCCCCCCCTTGGCCGGCCAGCCTCCCCTCCTCTCCTCCTTTATATACGGAGGCAGGGGCACCTCTAAACACACAAGTTGACACAGGTTGATCCACGTGATCTATTCCTTAGCCGTGTGCGGTGCCCCCTGCCACCATATTCCTCGATAATACTGTAGCAGAGTTTAGGCGAAGCCCTGCTGCTGTAGTTCATCAAGATCGTCACCACGCCGTCGTGCTGACGAAACTCTTCCCCGACACTTTGCTGGATCGGAGTCCGGGGATCGTCATCGAGCTGAACGTGTGCTCGAACTCGGAGGTGCCGTAGTTTCGGTACTTGATCGGTTGGATCGAGAAGACGTACGACTACTTCCTCTACGTCGTGTCATCGCTTCCGCAGTCGGTCTGCGTTGGCTACGTAGACAATACTCTCCTCTCGTTGCTATGCATCACATGATCCTGTGTGTGCGTAGGAAATTTTTTGAAAATACTACGAAACCCAACAGTGGCATCCGAGCCTAGGTTATTTATGTTGATGTTATATGCACGAGTAGAACACAAGTGAGTTGTGGACGATACAAGTCATACTGCCTACCAGCATGTCATACTTTGGTTCGGCGGTATTGTTGGACGAGACGACCCGGACCAACCTTACGCGTACGCTTACGCGAGACCGGTTCCCTCGACGTGCTTTGCACAGAGATGGCTTGCGGGAGACTGTCTCTCCAACTTTAGTTGAACCAAGTATGGCTACGCCCGGTCCTTGCGAAGGTTAAAACGGAGTCTATTTGACAAACTATCGTTGTGGTTTTGATGCGTAGGTGAGATTGGTTCTTACTTAAGCCCGTAGCAGCCACGTAAAACATGCAACAACAAAGTAGAGGACGTCTAACTTGTTTTTGCAGGGCATGTTGTGATGTGATATGGTCAAGGCATGATGCTGAATTTTATTGTATGAGATGATCATGTTTTGTAACCGAGTTATCGGCAACTGGCAGGAGCCATATGGTTGTCGCTTTATTGTATGCAATGCAATCGCGATGTAATGCTTTACTTTATTACTAAACGGTAGTGATAGTCGTGGAAGCATAAGATTGGCGAGACGACAACGATGCTACGATGGAGATCAAGGTGTCGCGCCGGTGACGATGGTGATCATGACGGTGCTTCGGAGATGGAGATCACAAGCACAAGATGATGATGACCATATCATATCACTTATATTGATTGCATGTGATGTTTATCTTTTTATGCATCTTATCTTGCTTTGATTGACGGTAGCATTATAAGATGATCTCTCACTAAATTATCAAGAAGTGTTCTCCCTGAGTATGCACCGTTGCCAAAGTTCGTCGTGCCCAGACACCACGTGATGATCGGGTGTGATAAGCTCTACGTCCATCTACAACGGGTGCAAGCCAGTTTTGCACACGCAGAATACTCAGGTTAAACTTGACGAGCCTAGCATATGCAGATATGGCCTCGGAACACGGAGACCGAAAGGTCGAGCGTGAATCATATAGTAGATATGATCAACATAACGATGTTCACCATTGAAAACTACTCCATCTCACGTGATGATCGGTCATGGTTTAGTTGATTTGGATCACGTAATCACTTAGAGGATTAGAGGGATGTCTATCTAAGTGGGAGTTCTTAAATAATATGATTAATTGAACTTAAATTTATCATGAACTTAGTACCTGATAGTATCTTGCTTGTTTATGTTGATTGTAGATAGATGGCTCGTGCTGTTGTTCCGTTGAATTTTAATGCGTTCCTTGAGAAAGCAAAGTTGAAAGATGATGGTAGCAATTACACGGACTGGGTCCGTAACTTGAGGATTATCCTCATTGCTGCACAGAAAAATTACGTCCTGGAAGCACCGCTGGGTGCCAGGCCTGCTGCTGGAGCAACACCAGATGTTATGAACGTCTGGCAGAGCAAAGCTGATGACTACTCGATAGTTCAGTGTGCCATGCTTTACGGCTTAGAATCGGGACTTCAACGACGTTTTGAACGTCATGGAGCATATGAGATGTTCCAGGAGTTGAAGTTAATATTTCAAGCAAATGCCCGAATTGAGAGATATGAAGTCTCCAATAAGTTCTATAGCTGCAAGATGGAGGAGAACAGTTCTGTCAGTGAGCATATACTCAAAATGTCTGGGTATAATAATCACTTGATTCAATTGGGAGTTAATCTTCCGGATGATTGCGTTATTGACAGAATTCTCCAATCACTGCCACCAAGCTACAAGAGCTTCGTGATGAACTATAATATGCAAGGGATGAACAAGACTATTCCCGAGCTCTTCGCAATGCTGAAAGCTGCGGAGGTAGAAATCAAGAAGGAGCATCAAGTGTTGATGGTTAACAAGACCACTAGTTTCAAGAAAAAGGGCAAAGGGAAGAAAAAGGGGAACTTCAAGAAGAACGGCAAGCAAGTTGCTGCTCAAGAGAAGAAACCCAAGTCTGGACCTAAGCCTGAAACTGAGTGCTTCTACTGCAAGCAGACTGGTCACTGGAAGCGGAACTGCCCCAAGTATTTGGCGGATAAGAAGGATGGCAAGGTGAACAAAGGTATATGTGATATACATGTTATTGATGTGTACCTTACTAGAGCTCGCAGTAGCACCTGGGTATTTGATACTGGTTCTGTTGCTAATATTTGCAACTCGAAACAGGGACTACGGAATAAGCGGGCACTGGCAAAGGACGAGGTGACGATGCGCGTGGGAAACGGTTCCAAAGTCGATGTGATCGCAGTCGGCACGCTACCTCTACATCTACCTTCGGGATTAATATTAGACCTAAGTAATTGTTATTTGGTGCCAGCGTTGAGCATGAACATTATATCTGGATCTTGTTTAATGCGAGACGGTTATTCATTTAAATCAGAGAATAATGGTTGTTCTATTTATATGAGTAATATCTTTTATGGTCATGCACCCTTGAAGAGTGGTCTATTCTTATTGAATCTCGATAGTAGTAATACACATATTCATAATGTTGAAGCCAAAAGATGCAGAGTTGATAATGAAAGTGCAACTTATTTGTGGCACTGTCGTTTAGGTCATATCGGTATAAAGCGCATGAAGAAACTCCATGCTGATGGACTTTTGGAACCACTTGATTATGAATCACTTGGTACTTGCGAACCGTGCCTCATGGGCAAGATGACTAAAACACCGTTCTCCGGTACTATGGAGAGAGCAACAGATTTGTTGGAAATCATACATACCGATGTATGTGGCCCGATGAATATTGAGGCTCGTGGCGGATATCGTTATTTTCTCACCTTCACAGATGATTTAAGCAGATATGGGTATATCTACTTAATGAAACATAAGTCTGAAACATTTGAAAAGTTCAAAGAATTTCAGAGTGAAGTTGAAAATCATCGTAACAAGAAAATAAAGTTTCTACGATCTGATCGTGGAGGAGAATATTTGAGTTACGAGTTTGGTGTACATTTGAAAAACTGTGGAATAGTTTCGCAACTCACGCCACCCGGAACACCACAGCGTAATGGTGTGTCCGAACGTCGTAATCGTACTTTACTAGATATGGTGCGATCTATGATGTCTCTTACTGATTTACCGCTATCATTTTGGGGATATGCTTTAGAGACGGCCGCATTCACGTTAAATAGGGCACCATCAAAATCCGTTGAGACGACGCCTTATGAACTGTGGTTTGGCAAGAAACCAAAGTTGTCGTTTCTTAAAGTTTGGGGCTGCGATGCTTATGTGAAAAAGCTTCAACCTGATAAGCTCGAACCCAAATCGGAGAAATGTGTCTTCATAGGATACCCAAAGGAAACTGTTGGGTACACCTTCTATCACAGATCCGAAGGCAAGACATTCGTTGCTAAGAATGGATCATTTCTAGAGAAGGAGTTTCTCTCGAAAGAAGTGAGTGGGAGGAAAGTAGAACTTGACGAGGTAACTGTACCTGCTCCCTTACTGGAAAGTAGTTCATCACAGAAAACTGTTTCAGTGACACCTACACCAGTTAGTGAGGAAGCCAATGATAATGATCATGAAACTTCAGATCAAGATACTACTGAACCTCGTAGATCAACCAGAGTAAGATCCGCACCAGAGTGGTACGGTAATCCTGTTCTGGAGGTCATGCTACTAGATCATGATGAACCTACGAACTATGAAGAAGCGATGGTGAGCCCAGATTCCGCAAAGTGGCTTGAAGCCATGAAATCTGAGATGGGATCCATGTATGAGAACAAAGTATGGACTTTGGTTGACTTGCCCGATGATCGGCAAGCAATTGAGAATAAATGGATCTTTAAGAAGAAGACTGACGCTGATGGTAATGTTACTGTCTACAAAGCTCGACTTGTCGCAAAAGGTTTTCGGCAAGTTCAAGGGATTGACTACGATGAGACCTTCTCACCCGTAGCGATGCTTAAGTCCGTCCGAATCATGTTAGCAATTGCCGCATTTTATGATTATGAAATTTGGCAGATGGATGTCAAAACTGCATTCCTGAATGGATTTCTGGAAGAAGAGTTGTATATGATGCAACCAGAAGGTTTTGTCGATCCAAAGGGAGCTAACAAAGTGTGCAAGCTCCAGCGATCCATTTATGGACTGGTGCAAGCCTCTCGGAGTTGGAATAAACGTTTTGATAGTGTGATCAAAGCATTTGGTTTTATACAGACTTTCGGAGAAGCCTGTATTTACAAGAAAGTGAGTGGGAGCTCTGTAGCATTTCTGATATTATATGTGGATGACATATTACTGATTGGAAATGATATAGAATTTCTGGATAGCATAAAGGGATACTTGAATAAAAGTTTTTCAATGAAAGACCTCGGTGAAGCTGCTTACATATTAGGCATTAAGATCTATAGAGATAGATCAAGACGCTTAATTGGACTTTCACAAAGCACATACCTTGACAAGATTTTGAAGAAATTCAAAATGGATCAAGCAAAGAAAGGATTCTTGCCTGTATTACAAGGTGTGAAGTTGAGTAAGACTCAATGCCCGACCACTGCAGAAGATAGAGAGAATATGAAAGATGTTCCCTATGCATCAGCCATAGGCTCTATCATGTATGCAATGCTGTGTACCAGACCTGATGTGTGCCTTGCTATAAGTTTAGCAGGGAGGTACCAAAGTAATCCAGGAGTGGATCACTGGACAGCGGTCAAGAACATCCTGAAATACCTGAAAAGGACTAAGGATATGTTTCTCGTATATGGAGGTGACAAAGAGCTCACCGTAAAAGGTTACGTTGATGCAAGCTTTGACACTGATCCGGACGATTCTAAATCGCAAACCGGATACGTGTTTACATTAAACGGTGGAGCTGTCAGTTGGTGCAGTTCTAAACAAAGCGTTGTAGCGGGATCTACATGTGAAGCGGAATACATAGCTGCTTCGGAAGCAGCAAATGAAGGAGTCTGGATGAAGGAGTTCATATCCGATCTAGGTGTCATACCTAGTGCATCGGGTCCAATGAAAATCTTTTGTGACAATACTGGTGCAATTGCCTTGGCAAAGGAATCCAGATTTCACAAAAGGACCAAACACATCAAGAGACGCTTCAACTCCATCCGGGATCTAGTCCAGGTGGGAGACATAGAGATTTGCAAGATACATACGGATCTGAATGTTGCAGACCCATTGACTAAGCCTCTTCCACGAGCAAAACATGATCAGCACCAAGGCTCCATGGGTGTTAGAATCATTACAGTGTAATCTAGATTATTGACTCTAGTGCAAGTGGGAGACTGAAGGAAATATGCCCTAGAGGCAATAATAAAGTTATTATTTATTTCCTTATAATCATGATAAATGTTTATTATTCATGCTAGAATTGTATTTACCGGAAACATAATACATGTGTGAATACATAGACAAACAAAGTGTCACTAGTATGCCTCTACTTGACTAGCTCGTTAATCAAAGATGGTTATGTTTCCTAACCATGAACAATGAGTTGTTATTTGATTAACGAGGTCACATCATTAGCAGAATGATCTGATTGACATGACCCATTCCATTAGCTTAGCACCCGATCGTTTAGTATGTTGCTATTGCTTTCTTCATGACTTATACATGTTCCTATGACTATGAGATTATGCAACTCCCGTTTACCGGAGGAACACTTTGGGTACTACCAAACGTCACAACGTAACTGGGTGATTATAAAGGAGTATTACAGGTGTCTCCAATGGTCGATGTTGGGTTGGCGTATTTCGAGATTAGGATTTGTCACTCCGATTGTCGGAGAGGTATCTCTGGGCCCTCTCGGTAATACACATCACATAAGCCTTGCAAGCATTACAACTAATATGTTAGTTGTGAGATGATGTATTACGGAACGAGTAAAGAGACTTGCCGGTAACGAGATTGAACTAGGTATTGGATACCGACGATCGAATCTCGGGCAAGTAACATACCGATGACAAAGGGAACAACGTATGTTGTTATGCGGTCTGACCGATAAAGATCTTCGTAGAATATGTAGGAGCCAATATGGGCATCCAGGTCCCGCTATTGGTTATTGACCAGAGACGTGTCTCGGTCATGTCTACATTGTTCTCGAACCCGTAGGGTCCGCACGCTTAAGGTTACGATGACAGTTATATTATGAGTTTATGCATTTTGATGTACCGAAGGTTGTTCGGAGTCCCGGATGTGATCACGGACATGACGAGGAGTCTCGAAATGGTCGAGACGTAAAGATTGATATATTGGAAGCCTATATTTGGATATCGGAAGTGTTCCGGGTGAAATCGGGATTTTACCGGAATACCGGGAGGGTTACCGGAACCCCCCGGGAGCTATTTGGGCCATAGTGGGCCTTAGTGGAAAAGAGAAGGGGCTGCCCTAGATGGGCTGCGCCCCCCCCCTTCCCCTAGTCCTATTAGGACTAGGAGAGGTGGCCGGCCCCCTCCTCCTCTTTTCCCCTCCGAGGAATCCTAGTTGGACTAGGATTGGAGGGGGAATCCTACTCCCAGAGGGAGTAGGACTCTCCTGCGCCTCCCCCCCTTGGCCGGCCAGCCTCCCCTCCTCTCCTCCTTTATATACGGAGGCAGGGGCACCTCTAAACACACAAGTTGACACAAGTTGATCCACGTGATCTATTCCTTAGCCGTGTGCGGTGCCCCCTGCCACCATATTCCTCGATAATACTGTAGCGGAGTTTAAGCGAAGCCCTGCTGCTGTAGTTCATCAAGATCGTCACCACGCCGTCGTGCTGACGAAACTCTTCCCCGACACTTTGCTGGATCGGAGTCCGGGGGTCGTCATCGAGCTGAACGTGTGCTCGAACTCGGAGGTGCCGTAGTTTCGGTACTTGATCGGTTGGATCGAGAAGACGTACGACTACTTCCTCTACGTCGTGTCATCGCTTCCGCAGTCGGTCTGCGTTGGGTACGTAGACAATACTCTCCTCTCGTTGCTATGCATCACATGATCCTGTGTGTGCGTAGGAAATTTTTTTGAAATTACTACGAAACCCAACAGGAACATCTTTCATTTTCTCTCTATCTTCTGCATTGGTCGGACTTTGAGTCTTACTCAATTTCACACCTTGTAACACAGGCAAGAATCCTTTCTTTGCTTGATCCATTTTGAACTTTTTTAAAACTTTGTCAAGGTATGTGCTTTGTGAAAGTCCAATTAAGCGTCTCGATCTGTCTCTATAGATCTTGATGCCCAATATGTAGGCATCTTCACCGAGGTCTTTCATTGAAAAACTTTTATTCAAGTATCCTTTTATGCTATCCAGAAATTCTATATCATTTTCGATTAGTAATATGTCATCTACATATAATATTAGAAATGCTACAGAGCTCCCACTCACTTTCTTATAAATACAGGCTTCTCCAAAAGTCTGTATATAACCAAATGCTTTGATCACACTATCAAAGCGTTTATTCCAACTCCGAGAGGCTTGCACCAGTCCATAAATGGATCGCTGGAGCTTGCACACTTTGTTAGCTCCCTTTGGATCGACAAAACCCTCCGGCTGCATCATATACAACTCTTCTTGCAGAAATCCATTCAGGAATGCAGTTTTGACATCCATTTGCCAAATTTCATAATCATAAAATGCGGCAATTGCTAACATGATTCGGACAAACTTAAGCATCGCTACGGGAGAGAAGGTCTCATCGTAGTCAATCCCTTGAACTTGCCGAAAACCTTTTGCGACAAGTCGAGCTTTGTCGACAGTAACATTACCGTCAGCGTCAGTCTTCTTCTTGAAGATCCATTTATTCTCAATTGCTTGCCGATCATTGGGCAAGTCAACCAAAGTCCATACTTTGTTCTCATACATGGATCCCATCTCAGATTTCATGGCTTCAAGCCATTTTGCGGAATCTGAGCTCACCATCGCTTCTTCATAGTTCGTAGGTTCATCATGATCTAGTAGCATGACTTCCAGAACAGGATTACCGTACCACTCTGGCGCGGATCTTACTCTGGTTGATCTACGGGGTTCAGTAGTATCTTGTTCTGAAGTTTCATGATCATTATCATTAGCTTCCTCACTAATTGGTGTAGGTGTCACAGAAACTGGTTTCTGTGATGTACTACTTTCCAATAAGGGAACAGGTACAGTTATCTCGTCAAGTTCTACTTTCCTCCCACTCACTTCTTTCGAGAGAAACTCCTTCTCTAGAAAGTTTCCGAATTTAGCAACAAAAGTCTTGCCTTCGGATCTGTGATAGAAGGTGTATCCAATAGTTTCCTTTGGATATCCTATGAAGACACATTTCTCCGATTTGGGTTCGAGCTTATCAGGTTGAAGCTTTTTCACATAAGCATCGCAGTCCCAAACTTTTAGAAACGACAACTTTGGTTTCTTGCCAAACCACAGTTCATAAGGCGTCGTCTCAACGGATTTTGATGGTGCCCTATTTAACGTGAATGCGACCGTCTCTAGAGCATATCCCCAAAACGATAGCGGCAAATCAGTAAGAGACATCATAGATCGCACCATATCTAGTAAAGTACGATTACGACGTTCGGACACACCATTACGCTGTGGTGTTCCGGGTGGCGTGAGTTGCGAAACTATTCCACATTGTTTCAAATGTACACCAAACTCGTAATTCAAATATTCTCCTCCACGATCAGATCGTAGGAATTTTATTTTCTTGTTACGATGATTTTCAACTTCACTCTGAAATTCTTTGAACTTTTCAAATGTTTCAGACTTATGTTTCATTAAGTAGATATACCCATATCCGCTTAAGTCATCTATGAAGGTGAGAAAATAACGATATCCGCCACGAGCCTCAACATTCATTGGACCACATACATCTGTATGTATGATTTTCAACAAATCTGTTGCTCTCTCCATAGTACCGGAGAACGGTGTTTTTGTCATCTTACCCATAAGGCACGGTTCGCAAGTACCAAGCGATTCATAATAAAGTGGTTCCAAAAGCCCATCAGTATGGAGTTTCTTCATGCGCTTTACACCGATATGACCCAAATGGCAGTGCCACAAATAAGTTGCACTATCATTATCAACTCTACATCTTTTGGCTTCAACATTATGAATATGTGTGTCACTACTATCGAGATTTAATAAGAATAGACCACTCTTTAAGGGTGCATGACCATAAAAGATATTACTCATATAAATAGAACAACCATTATTCTTTGATTTAAATGAATAACCGTCTCGCATCAAACAAGATCCAGATATAATGTTCATGCTTAATGCTGGCACCAAATAACAATTATTTAGGTCTAATACTAATCCCGAAGGTAGATGTAGAGGTAGCGTGCCGACTGCGATCACATCGACTTTGGAACCATTTCCCACGTGCATCGTCACGTCGTCCTTAGCCAATCTTCGCTAAATCCGTAGTCCCTGTTTCGAGTTGCAAATATTAGCAACAAAACCAGTATCAAATACCCAGGTGCTACTGCGAGCATTAGTAAGGTACACATCAATAACATGTATATCACATATACCTTTGTTCACCTTGCCATCCTTCTTATCCGCCAAATACTTGGGGCAGTTCCGCTTCCAGTGACCAGTCTGCTTGGAGTAGAAGCACTCAGTTTCAGGCTTAGGTCCAGGTTTGTGTTTCTTCTCTTGAGTAGCAACTTGCTTGCTGTTCTTTTTGAAGTTCCCCTTCTTCTTCCCTTTGCCTTTTTTCTTGAAACTAGTGGTCTTGTTGACCATCAACACTTGGTGCTCCTTCTTGATTTCTACCTCCGCAGCTTTCAGCATTGCGAAGAGATCGGGAATAGTCTTATTCATCCCTTGCATATTATAGTTCATCATGAAGCTCTTGCAGCTTGGTGGCAGTGATTGGAGAATTCTGTCAATGACGCAATCATCTGGAAGATTAACTCCCAATTGAATTGATTATTATACCCAGACATTTTGAGTATATGCTCACTGACAGAACTGTTCTCCTCCATCTTGCAGCTATAGAACTTATTGGAGACTTCATATCTCTCAACCTGGGCATTTGCTTGAAATATTAACTTCAACTCCTAGAACATCTCATATGCTCCATGACGTTCAAAACATCGTTGAAGTCCCGATTCTAAGCCGTAAAGCATGGCACACTGAACTATCGAGTAGTCATCAGCTTTGCTCTGCCAGACGTTCACAACATCTGGTGTTGCTCCAGCAGCAGGCCTGGCACCCAGCGGTGCTTCCAGGACGTAATTCTTCTGTGCAGCAATGAGGATAATCCTCAAGTTATGGACCCAGTCCGTGTAATTGCTACCATCATCTTTCAACTTTGCTTTCTCAAGGAACGCACTAAAATTCAACGGAACAACAGCACGGGCCATCTATCTACAATCAAACATAAACAAGCAAGATACTATCAGGTACTAAGTTCATGATAAATTTAGGTTCAATTAATCATATTACTAAAGAACTCCCACTTAGATAGACATCCCTCTAATCCTCTAAGTGATTACGTGATCCAAATCAACTAAACCTTGTCCGATCATCACGTGAGATGGAGTAGTTTCATTGGTGAACATCGCTATGTTGATCATATCTACTATATGATTCACGCTTGACCTTTCGGTCTCTGTGTTCCGAGGCCATATCTGTATATGCTTGGCTCGTCAAGTATAACCTGAGTATTCTGCGTGTGCAACTGTTTTGCACCCGTTGTATTTGAACGTAGAGCCTATCACACCCGATCATCACGTGGTGTCTCAACACGAAGAAATTTCGCAACGGTGCATACTCAGGGAGAACACTTCTTGATAATTAGTGAGAGATCATCTTAAAATGCTACCGTCAACCAAAGCAAGATAAGATGCATAAAAGATAAACATCACATGCAATCAATATAAGTGATATGATATGGCCATCATCATCTTGTGCTTGTGATCTCCATCTTCGAAGCACCGTCGTGATCACCATCGTCACCGGTGCGACACCTTGATTACCATCGTAGCATCGTTGTCGTCTCGCCAATCTTATGCTTCCATGATTATTGCTACCGCTTAGTGATAAAGTAAAGCATTACAGCGCAATTGCATTGCATACAATAAAGCGACAACCATATGGCTCCTGCCAGTTGCCGATAACTTGGTTACAAAACATGATCGTCTCATACAATAAAATTTAGCATCATGTCTTGACCATATCACATCACAACATGCCCTGCAAAAACAAGTTAGATGCCCTCTACTTTGTTGTTGCAAGTTTTACGTGGCTGCTATGGGCTTAAGGAAGAACCAATCTTACCTACGCATCAAAACCACAATGATAGTTTGTCAAGTTGGTGCTGTTTTAACCTTCGCAAGGACCGGGCGTAGCCACACTCGGTTCAACTAAAGTTGGAGAAACTGTCACCCGCTAGCCACCTTTGTGCAAAGCACGTCGGGAGAACCGGTCTCGCGTAAGCGTACGCGTAATGTCGGTCCGGGCCGCTTCGTCCAACAATACGGCCGAACCAAAGTATGACATGCTGGTAAGCAGTATGACTTATATCGTCGACAACTCACTTGCGTTCTACTCGTGCATATAACATCAACACATAAAACCTAGGCTCTGATACCACTGTTGGGAAACGTAGTAATTTCAAAAAAATTCCTACGCACACGCAAGATCATGGTGATGCATAGCAACGAGGGGAGAGTGTGCTCTACGTACCCTTGTAGACCGATAGCGGAAGCGTTATGACAACGCGGTTGATGTAGTCATACGTCTTCACGGCCCGACCGATCAAGCACCGAAACTACGACACCTCCGAGTTCTAGCACACGTTCAGCTCGATGACGATCCCCGGACTCCGATCCAGCAAAGTGTTGGGGAAGAGTTTCGTCAGCACGACGGCGTGATGACGATCTTGATGTACTATCGTCGCAGGGCTTCGTCTAAGCACCGCTACAATATTATCGATGATTATCGTGGAATGGGCACCGCACACGGCTAAGAATATGATCACGTGGATCAACTTGTGTGTCTAGGGGTGCCCCTGCCCCCGTATATAAAGGATCAAGGGGAGGAGGCCGGTCAGCCCCTATGGCGCGCCAAGGAGGAGTCCTCCTCCTAGTAGGAGTAGGACTCCTACTAGGAGGGGGAAAGAAGTGGGGAGGGAGAAGGAAAGGGGGCGCCCCCCCTCTCCTAGTCCAATATGGACCAGGGGGGAGGAGGCGCGCGGCCCACCTTTGGCTGCCCCTCTCTCTCTCCACTAAGGCCCATATGGCCCATTACTTCTCCTGGGGGGGGGGTTCCGGTAACCCTCCGACTCTCCAGTTTTCTCTGAAATCACCCGGAACACTTCCGGTGTCCGAATATAGCCGTCCAATATATCAATCTTTATGTCTCGACCATTTAGAGACTCCTTGTCATGTCCGTGATCACATCCGGGACTCCGAACTAACTTCGGTACATCAAAACTCATAAACTCATAATATAACTATCATCGAAACCTTAAGCGTGCGGACCCTACGGGTTCGAGAACAATGTAGACATGACCGAGACACGTCTCCGGTCAATAACCAATAGCGGAACCTGGATGCTCATATTGGCTCCTACATATTCTACGAAGATCTTTATCGGTCAGACCGCATAACAACATACGTTGTTCCCTTTGTCATCGGTATGTTACTTGCCTGAGATTCGATCATCGGTATCTCAATACCTAGTTCAATCTCGTTACCGGCAAGTCTCTTTACTCGTTTCGTAATACATCATCTTGCAACTAACTCATTAGTTGTAATGCTTGCAAGGCTTATGTGATGTGCATTACCGAGAGGGCCCAGAGATACCTCTCCGACAATCGGAGTGACAAATCCTAATCTCGAAATACGCCAACCCAACATTCACCTTTGGAGACACCTGTAGAGCTCATTTATAATCACCCAGTTACGTTTTAGACGTTTGGTAGCACACAAAGTGTTCCTCCGGTAAACGGGAGTTGCATAATCTCATAGTCATAGGAACATGTATAAGTCATGAAGAAAGCAATAGGAACATAATAAACGATCGGGTGCTAAGCTAATGGAATGGGTCATGTCAATCACATCATTCTCCTAATGATGTGATCCCATTAATCAAATGACAATACATGTCTATGGTTAGGAAACATAACCATCTTCGATTAACGAGCTAGTCAAGTAGAGGCATACTAGTGACGTTTGGTTTGTCTATGTATTCACGGATACTACAATCTAGCATGAATAATAAACATTTATCATGATATAAGGAAATAAAATAATAACATTATTATTGCCTCTAGGGCATATTTCCTTCACATTTACCCTAAGGTGAATTTTTTTTGTATTCGCATCTCCCTCTTTGATGTTGGTGATTCTGGAGCTTTGTCTCTTTCTGGCTCTTTCCATGACCGCAAGGCCCACCACTCTTTTCTTTAGCCTTTTCCGGATATCCGCTTCTTCGGGGCTAAGCATCCGCACGTCCTGTGCCTCATCGAGGCGAAGGATGATCTCCAATGCCATAAGTAGCTGAATCTTGGCATTGGAGAAGAGGGTTTTACTCCAAGAACGAAGCTTTTGACTAGTCCGTTTTAGTTTCTAGAACAACCTTCAGTAAGGATCATGATGTGGAGAGGGCTCATTCCAAGCATCATGGACAACCTGGGAAAAGCCCGACATATTGGTCCAAAAGTTCTCGAAGCGGTTCAAGGTCGCCGAGGCCCGTCATCATTTGCCAGGAGAAGGGGGCAATGGTCGGAGAGAGAAGATGATAAGGTGATGTTTTTTTCGGCCATGGTGATCGAAGGTGGTGCAACTGGGGCAGGATGTAGGGAGGCGAGGCCCTCAACGTATTTCCGGTGCACTCTCCAATGGCTTAGGTGAGCCTTGAAGTCTCTCGGTGCAGGAATTTGGTTAGGAAGAAGGCGCTACCTAGCAGACATGTTGTTGGCAGTGAGTGTTGAAGATGTTGGCTCGAACCTCGGCTTTGGAGTTAAAAATTCGGAAACACTAACGCCCACACGTGTGGGCGTTTGCATCTCGCCCACACGCGTGGGTCCACGCCCGTTTGTGGGTGCACGAATCTTGGCATTTTTGTGGTGCCACGTAGGAATGGGCTGGTGTGTGGGTATTCATCCGGTCACCCACACGTCTGTTTCACCACACGAAAGGGCCAGTGTGTGGGCGTTTAGCAGTTCGCCCACACGCTAGTTTTTACTCACGCACATGGGCTGGTGTGTGGGCATTTGTCATCTCGCCCACACACCCGTCTTCTCGCCCACACCCAAGCTGTCAGTTGCCATGTGTTTTACAGTGTATATGGCAACTGCCATAGTGTGCTTATAAGCATATGACAACTTGCTCTTTTTTTACCCGAACATGTCAGTTGACATGTGTTTCGCAGGGTACACGGCAACTGCCCTAGTGTGCTTGTAAGTAGATGGCAACTCTCTTTTTTATTCAAACATGTTGTTTTACCATGTCTCTTTGTAGCGCTACACAACAACTGCCTAGTGTTATTAGTTGGCAACTCCTAAGGTTTTCAAATCATGGCAACTGTAGTAAACCAGACCATACATGGCAACTGCTTAGTATTAGTAGGTGGCAACCTCTAAAGTTTTCAAATCATGGCAACTATAGTAAATCAGACCATATATGGCAACAACTGCAGTTGTTCAAAATGGCATCTGGCACTTGACCTGAGATGGCAACTGCAGTTGAGCAACCATGGCAACTGTAGTTGTCCGACATGGCAACTGTTGTTCAGCGACATGGCAACTGTAGTTAAACGGACATTGAAGAGTGTCCCGACCATGGCAACTGCGGGGACGTGTGATAACTGTCAGGCGGGGCGTGTGGGACCGTGAGGTAGGTGGCTAAGAGAGGTCGTGTGGGCGTTATGCATTTTGCCCACACGTAGACGTGTGAGAGGGACCGTAAGGAAAAAAATAAGCGTGTGAACGCTAGTTGTTTTGCCCACATGTAGGCGTGTTGGCTGATCCCCTTAAACACCACATAAAATATGTGGGCAGACTCCTTAACACCCATATGTATGGGTGTTATCGGCGTCCTAAACATTCAAGTTCGACTTTCCGTTGGATCGGTTTTTGTTGGTCAATTTACATATTTACTATACTTAGTGGATTATAATCTATGGTCATATTCGTGGTAGGTTAGCGGTGATAATACTCTCACAATCTTGGAGAGGTCAACTTAGACCAGTCGTCCTACAAAACATTAACCATATTCTCTTTGTGAGAATACGACATCCCTGTAGGAATAAGAGGAAATAGCTAATGATACTTTCTAAAAAAAATTAGTTAATGGGAGTGAGACTGAATTGACGTGGAAGTGTACGTGACTTAAAACTAGAAACCGACTAGTTTGACAAATTCTCAGGCTAGGTATAAGGACTAAAAACCAAAAAGATGAATTTTGCTAATTAACTCAGATGCACAACCAAAAGAACAACAATATGAGCATCTCTACTCGCCCTCCTCCCTCCCCAACAGGCCCCTAGAACGCCTTTTTTAGCACTGGCGGCGAAAAATCGGCCCAGTCGTGCCCCTAAGTCCTTGTCTTTCGCCGGTTTGAGCCGAAATAATAGACGGCGAATCCAGCCCCGAAAGGCGCCTAGGGGTGCCGGCCGAAGCGAAAAGGCGCGTGGGCCCACTCTGTCGGCGACAGACAAGCCTTTTCCCCCGTTTTTCCTCTGCCCCCCCCCCCCCCATTTCCTCATTGCTCCTCCCTTCTGCCCCCTCCCCCCGCTCCTGCCATTCTCCTCCCGTGCCCTGCCATCCGGCTGCCATGCCGCCGAAGAAGTATTCAGCGCCTTGCCCCACTACCGCTGCCGATTCCACCCAGCCGAAGCAGAGGAAGTCGAGGGCGCTGATGGCAAAACCACCGAGCGTGTCCAACGCCGAGTGGAGGGCGTAGGTTCAGCGCCGGCAGGCTGTCACCACCGACCGGCAGAACAAGCTCAACGCCAGACGTCGCAGCGTCAGCGGCGGCGGCGGAGGCGTCTCATGCGGGGATGATGAATCCGTCCGGCCACGACCCGCAAGCTACGTGGGGGAGCCAACCGAGCGTCGCATCGTCGGCCAACTTCTCGCCGCCGCCGCCCTGGGGTACGCGCCCTCTCCTGGCTACTCTGACTGCGACGTGCATGGTGGTTTCAACCCCAACATTACCTTCCTGCATGGCGCGCCACCATGTGCCTCCCCCTCCGGCCTAAACCCCGACCAGTGCACTCTCTCCCCCGCGTTCGCCGGCCTCCACACCCAGTACAGCTACTCGCCGCCGGCGTACTCAACCTTCCCGACGCCGCCTTTGCGCCGGGGTACCGTAGCCTTCGCACACGCATCGGCGTCACATTTCGGCAACCCCGATGCGACTGACGCCGACATGGACGAGATCATCATGAGGGGCTCGATCGCCGCCGCCTCCCACCCCGGCTTCCACGCGCAAGACGAAACAGTGGACACCGCCGTCGACATGGACGAAGAGCTCGACGACGCCAAGGAAGGGGAGAAGGAAGAGGATAAGGAGATGGAGTCAGCGCCGGCGTCGGCGAGGAAAGGGAGAAAGAAGCGGGCGACAATGCCAGGCTGGGTGAGCCGCGTGTCAAGTTGACGTTCAAGGAAGACAAGTGCCTCGCCGAAGCATGGAAGACCGTAAGCATCGACCCGATCACCAGCGCGAATCAGAACACCGAAACGTACTGGAAACACATCAAGTCGACGTTCGATAAGCGCTAACTGGTCGACCCCTACTTCGCTACCATCAACATGGAGCGCGCGTGACAAGGCCATGTCGAATCATTGGGCGATCATCTAGGCGGCGTGCAACAACTGACATGGGATTGTCGAGGAGATCGCGGCTCGCCCGGAAAGTGGCGCCAACGTCGAGGGTTAGGTATGTCCAGTCGCCGGCTCACTTCTTTCGCCGTGTACGTCGCCGACACTTGTTCTTCGGCTCGCAGATGGTTCGGATGTTAAACTTGTATCGCTAGGACAGCAGCGACCAAGAGTTCAAGTTCCTCCACTTGTTCTCCCGGATCGAGTCGTGCGAGAAGTCGAGGGAGGTCCGGCTCACCCTCGCCAAGGCCAAGGAGACGTACGTTTGGCAGCGGGAAAGACAAGTTTGAATTTTTGGCAGCGGGAAAGATAAGTTTGAATTTTTTTTGGCAGCGGGAAAGACAAGTTTGAATTTTTTTTTGACGTCTCGGGCCGAAACCTGGGGCACGGCTGGGAACTCGATCGTCCCCAGAGTGAAAAAACCGTCAGGGCAAACGCAAAAACACATTCGCCGGGTGCGATGAGGACCGAACCAGTGAAGATGCTCTAAGCAGATGGAGTTGTAACGCTGATTAAAGTAAAACTCCCAAGATGTATTATTAGAATGTTCGTGTGTCACTAAAGAATTCGTTATCGTACTTATTTTTTGCACAGAATTCTTTTTTATACTTCATGTATTAGAATCTCAAAGGACACACCAAGTGTACTGCAAAATCTCTGCGTTTTTCCGAATGAATCCACTCGTTATTCTTCAGGGGAGAAAGGAAGAAGGTGTAGCATGATCATGACTGCACTCGTGACTGACCCAGTCACTCACGTGCTCGCGGGTGGGTAAGCATAGGCCATGGGAGTGTACTTATACACGTACGACGACGGACGCCCAGTCAAATGCTCGCGTTGAGTGGTTTTTCTAACGTTGCCATGAAGACATGCACGCCGTGTCCAGTTCGACGTCAGCCGTCCGGTGCCCCTGATGGAATTGCTCCACACTCTCGGATAGAACCCCGGCCAGTCACCCGACAGGCGCGTCTGGTACGCCGCCTCCTCTTCCTTCGCCTTGCGCCACTCATCCTCCTCACTTCTATGGAGGGCAGCCATCAGCGCCACCTCCCGGTCCTCGTCGCGCACGACATGGGGCGGCGGCGAGGAGCCAGGCCGCACGTCATGAATGCCGCGCCGACCCTGCTTCTCATGCTCTAACGTGAACCAGAACTCCCAGTCAGGGGAGTTTGATGCGTAAGCGGAGTCGCGGCGCTGCTTCGGCGTCAGCAGCCGCCATCGGTGCCACACCTTTTCCGCGTGGGCCCGCGCCGACTGCGGCACCGTCGGCATTGGGATCCTCTCTGGATCCAAGTGCAAGTCATGTAGCAACGTGACTTCGGGATAAGGGAGGGGGATGCGGTGCTCCCAATGCCACTTCGCCTGGTGCACTGGGACGCTAATCCGCTGCTGAGGCTAGCGGGAAGACGCCGACGGAGGCGGGGGGAGCGCACAGAAAGGGCCGGCGGGGGCCTTGCCCTTGTTCTTGCCGGAGAAGAAGCCCATGGTGGTTAGGGTTGTCGGCGACAGGGGAGCATAGGGGTGGCTACATGGGGATGGGCGTCTGCAAGAGGATGAGGATGCGCCCCCACCGCACGCTCGGATTAAAAAAGGGCGACCGGTGTCACTGGCGCGTGGGCCCACGGTCGGCGGTCGTCATTAATAAAGACGCGGGAGTTAGTTGGGCGGCTGCTATGTGGGAACATGACGGACATCGAGAGGACGCGCGGCGCGTCCACCTCGCATCCGCGCCGAGCATTTCTAGCCATAAATTTGGGCCCGAAATGGATCCGCATGGACGTGTTTTGAAAATGAGTCAACGCGTTGTGCCAGTACTTTTGTTCACGGTGATTCAAACGGACGGCGACGAATGAAATGGTCGCCGTGTTGGAGTTCCTTTTTTTTTTGTGAGAATACGACACTCTCATGTTATTAATGTGTGGAAATACAGTACATGTTACTGGGATTGGGACGGAATTGACGTGTGAGAGTGTGACTGACTTGAAACCTGAAATCGAGTCGTTTGACGGATTCCCAGCCGGGGTATAATGACCGAAAAAGATCCAGAGATAGAAATTTCTGAGTCGCATTGGCGTTCAAGGTATCTTCCTGTCTTGACACATTGCGGGAAAAAAAATAGCTAGACACGAGGCAAGCTTTCGGTCAAAAGTTTTCGATCTACTCTATGTGTGTTTGTGCTATTTAGATGCGTAATGTGTAGTTGATCTCTGGTAAAAAGCCAACACGTTGTATCAACTAGGTCCAAGATTTGAAAGTTTGTTTGCGCTTAGGAGGCGGCCCCTGTTGCACCCCAGAGGTGCTCGCCACCACAAAAACACGCCGCCTAGCTCAGCTCGCTGCGTCAATGGTGGTGGCAGGGGATCTTCTCTCTCTTTGCAGCATGGTGGTGGCCCGCAGGCGCGGCTAATTTGGGATCGCTAGTCGGTGGCCCTGACGGGGATTGATATGTGGCGATGCTCCTCACCAACACAATGGTGCGTCACACAGTTCCGGGGCCGGCGATGACAATAGTCGAGATATCGGCTCGGCGGCCAACATACGCATCCACCGCCCCTCCCTTTCGCGACAATGGTGGTCGAAGGTTGTGCAATTGGGGATTTGGGGCAGGATGTAGGGAGCGGAGGCCCTCGACCTATTTCCAGAGCTTTCTCCAATGGTTCTGGTGGGCCTTGAACTCTCTCGATTGGATCACTTTTCGTTGTTCAATCACATACTTACTCGTCACATATTTACTGGTGGAATATAACCTATGGTCATAGGTTTCGTGGTAGGTTAGTGGCGATAATGCTCTTAGTGTCGGAGAGGTCAACTTTGGACAGCCGTCCTATCAAACATTAACTATACTTTCTTTGTGAGAATACGACATTCGTTAGGAATAAGAGGAAATAATTAATGAGACTAAGACGGAATTGTACGTGACTTGAAACCACAAACCGACTATTGACAAATTCTCAGCCTAGGTATAAAGACTGAAAACCAAAAAGATAATCTTGGAGAGGTCCTACGAAACATTAACTACATTTTCCATGTGAGAATATTTCCTGGAGGGATAAGAGGAAAATGTTAATGGGACTGAAATGGACTTGACGTGGAAATGTATGTGATTTGAAACCAGAAACCGACTAGTTTGACAAATTCTCAACCTAGGTAAAATGACTAAAAACCAAAAAGATGAATTTGCTAATTCTTAGTAGATCAGAAACTAATTTAGCTTCAGTTGACTCTATAGCCGTTGGATCCATGAATTGTGTAGTACTCTTGAGTTTTCCCTCACAAATGAAAGACATGTAACTTTATTTATACTCAAAACCATTACAGATAGTCCCTCTGACTAGATGGATAGTGTGTCCAGTTGCATTGCAACTTGGAGCATCTCCAGTCGCGCCTCCAACAGGCCTTCCCCAAGCGCTTTTTTCGCGCCGGCGTCCAAAAATTGGCCCAGTCGCGTCTTCAGGAACCCGTTTTTCGTCGGCTTGGGCCGAAATTGGCGCCGACGGACCCAGGCCTAACCCGGCGCGCTAGGTGTGCCCAGGGGTGCCGGGGCGAGACGTTTTGGCGTGAAAGCGGATGGGCCCGCCGAGTAAGCGACACGCCGCTTCATCGTCCTCATTGCCTCGGTTCCCGCGGGAATCAATGTGAAGGCTGCCGCGCCGCCACGCTGGTCAGCCTCCATTGATGCCTCACGGGCGGCGCAGTGAACGCGCCGCAACGCGCGTCCAGCCACGCGTCGCCCAGCATGCAGGCCGTCGCCGCCCAGCTACGGCTATAAAAGGCGACCATCCCGCCGGTGGACGCCACAGCTCTCATCCCCCCTCTCTCCGGCGCAGAAAGCAGCACTCTCCCCTCTTCCCACCGACGAGAAAGATGGCCGAGAGGTACACAAGTGACGGCGCGGCGGCGAACGGCTTCGACCGCCGCCACCTCCAAGAGGCGGAGGCGCGGCTATTGTACGAGGCGGAGTACCAGGCGCCCCGGGACATGCGGGTGCCGGGGACGTGGAGGCTGAGCGCCGGTGGCGTCCCGGTGCCATCGGTGCCCAAAGGGGTGGGACGGTGGGCTGAGATCACCCGCATTCGCTCGTGCTTGACGGATGAAAAGCGGCACGAGCCGCGCTACCCCGTCGACAGCCACGACCTCTGGACAATGTACTTCCAGCGCCGCCGCGAGGAGCAGATCGCCTCCACCAACGGCGTCATCCCGCAGGGCCGCCACAATGCCGACGGGCGGCACGAGTGGTGGGGCGTTTCGGGCCGCACCCTCGAGGCCGTCCTCGACCACATCGAGACCGGCAACATGTCGCACCTCGAGTACCGCAGCGGCCGTCCTTCTCTCGCCGTCGTGGTAGCTCCTGGATGCCGCGGCGGATGGAACCGGGGTCGTCCTCGTCGTCGGGCTCCGGCTCGCCGGCCGCGCTCCGCCCTGTCAAACCCGAGACGGAGGAGACGCTGCTCGGGCGCCGCACCCGCAGCGGCGCCCTCGTCATCAATGAGGGTGCCCGGTCCTCCCTGCGCGGATCCTACCGCCTGGTCCAACCGAAGCCGGAGCCGGGATGCTCCCTGTCGGTGTCAAAACTGGCGGATCTCGGGTAGGGGGTCCCGAACTGTGCGTCTAGGATCGATGGTAACAGGAGGCAGGGGACACGATGTTTACCCAGGTTCGGACCCTCTTGATGGAGGTAATACCCTACGTCCTGCTTGATTGATATTGATGATATGTGTATTACAAGAGTTGATCTATCACGAGATCGCAGAGGCTAAACCCTAGAAGCTAGCCTATGGTATGATTGTTTGTATATGATCTATCGACTAGCCTGGCCTCGGTTTATATAATGCACCAGAGGCCTAGGATAACAAGAGTCCTAGCCGAATACGCCGGTGGGAAGGAGTCCTTGTCTTGATCACCAAGTCTTGTGGAATCTTCCATGTATGCGGCAGCTGTCCGAACTGGCCCATGAGTATACGGCCATGGGGGTCCTCGGCCCAATCAAACGGATCGGGAGATGACGTGGTGAGTACCCCCTAGTCCAGGACACCATTAGTAGCCCCCTGAACCGGTCTTCAAGTTAGGGACGCTCCTCAATTCTTCCGAACTGTTCTTCATCTTCGGTTGTCGGTCTTGAAAATTGGTTCAACAAATCTTCTCATCTTCGATCTTGAGGATCGCCGAAATGCATTCGACGAGTTTACATGTCGGGTATCTGAGGAGCCCCTTTAAGTTTCCAGCCTTTATCAATGCCTTGTTATTTTTACGCCACACCTCGGGTTTGAAGTTGTTCCCAGGAGGCAGTGTCCTCTTGCCTCCGAGCTCTAACGCCGGACTGCATTCGAGGTATCTTTTGCAGCCGAGCACCAATGCCTGACTGCTTCCAAGCTCCAACGCCGAAATGTATCCGAGCTCCAACGCCGGCCTGTGTCCAAGCTCCAACGTAGGACTATATCCAAGATGTCATAGATCCTCTTGGTCCAAAAAAGTTGAAGGAGTTTAGCCGAGCTTAATGCTGGAAATGCCCTCTATAGAGCCAGCCACTAGTGCCCAAGCTTTATGCCAGACTACTTCCGAGGTGGTGCACCACCCCGACTGTGAGCCGATTTTTTGTCAATATTTTTTATTGGTGCAGTTTATTCTGTGTCGAGATATATAGTCAGTATCCCTCAAGGTGTGTATCAGTCTAAAACCCGAGATGCATCTGAAGGATGACATAAGACCGTTGATCCCAGTAGCCGCTGAGACTCAGGTTGATTTGCAAAATCGGTCTAAGGATCAACTCCTAGCTCGGCAGAATACTTCGGGACACAAAAAGTGGTGTGCAGAGTCCTCGAGACTGAGGTTGGGTGCGGCCGACCAACCTGAGGATCATGATCTCCTCGAAAACTATATTGCACTTAAATTTTCTGCACTGGATTGCCAATGCAGTAGCCCCCGAGACACTGGTCGGGTGGCAACACCGGATCAGGGGATCGATACGCCCCTTTAATATTAGTAAATGATAAGCCCGAAGCCCAGTAGCCCCCGAGCCTTAATGCGGGCACGGGTGACCGAATTAAGGATCGATATCCAGAGTAAAATCACAAATTATGTTTAATGATTCTATGTATCCAAGTACTTTACATCATTAATGCTCGGATTTGCATTGTACAAAACTTTGTTGACCGACCATCGGCTTCCACCTCGTCGGCCAGTAGCCGAGGAGTGTTTGTCCTACTTTATAAAGCCTTTATGGGGGCAAAGATTTACGACAAACAAGGCAATCTGGTCATATGGTTTTACAAACAAAAGTACACAGAGAGATATGTTATATTATTGTTTAACATAAGAAATGTCTTCCAAAGAAAATAGTCCCGCTATCCGTTCCTTTCTTTGGGTTGTCATGCTTAGCATGATCATGAAACCTCAGCTCTAATGTAAGAGCAAAATATTGAGGATTTTGTTTTGGAGGCCAGTTACTAGCCCCCGGTAGTGTTCGGTGATGTCGAGGTCAAGCCGTAAACACTTCGGTCAATATTATGAATGGCCCGTCATTTAACACATTCATCGGATCGCTGACCAGCTTACGCTTATTGTGACAGTCAGTTTTCGGCTTTCTCCACTGAGGTGCTTAACCATGCGAGCTGGAAGCACAATCGCAGTGGTTCTCTCTTTGCACACCTAGCCGAACAAAGCGGAACGTAGGAGGCAAGCGCAGGAGCTGGGAAACCCAACAATTGACCGAAGACACAATTCGAAAGAGATGCATATATAGCAATATCCGAGAATGTTTTGCCGAATCTCTAAAGGTGTCCGGTGTTGCACTGTGAGACTTGTGCTGAAAACACACAAATAGTTTAAAAGTGCCATAAGCTTGGAAAACCAAAAAACGTCAGTAAGAACTTGACGTCCGAACAAGATCAAGTGTTCGGTGCCAATCCGAAAATTAGTCTTATTTTTGTGCTTCTGTCGTGCATTAATATGACACATCCGATCTCAAGACTTCAAGCGGGTCAGCCTACGACTGCAGCCTCCTATCCCGAAGACGGAGTGTTGTTCGTTAGACCAGTTTAGCGAACTAAACTCGAGCGGTCACTAGAGATAAAATGGGTTATCTGGCTATTGACCACACACTCGCGTCGAAAAAGGAGTGATAGAATTTTTTTTTGCAACGACTAGGAAGAAAACACATTTACTATAAAACAACTCCTATAGTTTTTAAGAGCCCCCAAGTGACTTGGGTAAAAGAATTTTATGTATAATGATTGTATGTACCGAAGTACTTATATCATATCTGTGTTCACCCGAACTTTAAACGTCTCTTAACCGACCGTCGGCTTCTCCTTCTTCGGCCAAGGGCCGAAAAGTGGCATGTACTCCGCCTGTCGAGAGTACCGAAGGTGTTTTCGATGACCAGGCAATCAGGTCATAAGGCTGTAACAGACAAAGCGCGCTCAGGGAACTTATGCTATATTACTAACGAACTGTAAGAAGCATCTTCGAAGAAAATAGTACCCCTAGTGATACCTTTCTTTGGTGCTCATTATTACTATGAGACTTGTGCAACAGATTTTTTTGTACTCATGAGTTCCATTGTGTGACGACCATGATTGAAAACAATAAGAGAGCTTTCGGCTTCACCCAGTCCGAGGTCAGAGCTCGGATGACCCGGTCGTGACAATCGTAGAGGTGCTCCCTTTACACCCTAGCCGAACAGTCGGGAACGTAGGGGTAAGCACAGGAGCCAGGCAACCCAACTTGCAAATCGCTTAAGTTAATATGATGCATATTGTGGCGTAATACACGAACAAGAAACGAAGCCGTACAAGTATAATCATATGCAAGAGGAAAAGCTTCATAAATGAAGCCCCAAGTAAACGAGGTATTTGAATTTGCGTGTCACAAACAAAGTTTTGACAAGGAGATTTTTCACAAGCAACTTTTTTCCAAAAAGGTATAATGCTTGGTCGAACCGAACACAAGTTAAAAATTTAAAACTTTGAGCATGAAGGCAACTTAGCTGGTTAATGTGTTCGGTATTGATGACACGGTCCGAGCTTGATGCGGGACAAGGTTCCATCCCCGAAGCCGGTCCCAAGGTGGCGGAGCAAAGAGCTCGGCACTCCGAAGTGGTGACATAGCACGGTCAATGCAGGCCGGTAGAGTGATGCCGAAGTCCCTGGCATGGGGTAATGAAGTGTTGACGAAGCCCCCCGTCTAGCCGAGGTGGCGTGGTATGTCAACACGCCGAGTTGACGATACTGCCCAACCCGGATCATTTTCCTGTTCACAAAAAATGATGCAAACCAGAGATAATAGTATATAAAAAAATCGTTACAATAAAAGAAATATGGCCTGGCGCTGAAGTCAATGTTGATGTCGGGCGTCGGCGTGATGCGGTAAAGGCGTGGCAAAGCCTGAATTCACAGGTCGGTCCGAGTTCCGGATGCGGCGTTCGCCGGACTATATACGGAAACAGACCGAACCACCATGCGACCATCGTTAATGCGACCACCATTTGATAGATCTACGTACATATGATGGACAAACTAGAGTAATAATTTCTTGGGAAAAATGAAGCCAAACAAGCAAAAAATGCTAGGATTAATAGCACCTGGTTTATTTGTTGTAGCAATCCGAAGAAAGGTGATTCCCAAAATTGGGACTCAATCCACACACCCATTGCCTGATCGGCGATAAAGCGACGGCATGGCGATGCTGGCAAAGGTTGGCTTGCCGAGGCAAAGCCCTCGGTCCAGCTAACGTGATGGAGCTAGTCGGCTAGTGACACCGAAGTCTCCGGAGTAGGTTGATGAAGAGATGGCGAAGCCCCCGTTCCAGCCGAGATGTTGAAGCCTCGATGTTAGCCGATGAGTCGAAGTAGGTCGGCGTGACGGACACCGGCTTGAAGGAGCAATAGTGCGGCCCTGCCGATGCAGGTCGTGACGTGGGCAATGACGGCTTGATGAAGTGACCGCGCGGCGATGTCGGTATGCCCGCTCCGTGTAATCCGTGGGGCGGCGATGTTGGTGATGATTTATCCTTCGCGATGCTGAACTCTTGTTCGGCTCGCCGAGCTGATGATCCGAAGAAGTCGAGCTTGGCGCAACAAAGTAACGACGTGTCCAGCGTAGGTCGGCAGCCGTGGAGCAATATTGCAGGACTGGTTTGACACCAGCATGATGGTGAAGATCATGTTCAAAAGATTTAAAAGTTGGTGGGATGTGTTCGGGAACAAAACACAATACCCCATACAAAACTTCCTTCAAAAAGGATGTCCGAAATCCCGTTCATAAAATAGATAAACTCGGGTCGAATTCGTTTTCGCGCAGAAAACAGATCCAAAAAATGATGCACTAATCGGAAGGTACCCGAAGTTTGGACGGTCGGATCGAGCTGCAATTTTGAGGGGTGGTAGATATAGGAATTCCGCAGCCGATCAACGGTTGGATCTTCAAAAGGACGTCCGAGCTAGAAGTTGGACACCACGCTCTAAACTCGTCCAGATTCCCGTCCAGATTTGACAGGGCTCCGGTATTCGCGGATTGCAAGAGATTCATCCATCGGAACTCGGTGATTTTTTCCAGGGTTGTTGTAGACTCAATTTTCGTACAATTCCACCGAAGCAATCGTTAAAACCACACTTGAGGAGGCGGTGGCGGTGGATACGAGTTTATTGTGCAGAAAAACAGCACGGTCGCCTGAGGGCAATGTTAACATTGAGCCCCCGGGCTCCCTGGATGATTCCTCCATAATCTTGATAGAGATCGGAGTTGATGTTGATGAAGGCCCTCATCCGAACATGACGATCGGAGGTAGGGCACAGTCCTCGGTCCAGCCAAGGTGACCAGCCGAGCCGGTGATGAAGAAGCCGCCGTCGCAGTTGACCTGCGGGCGAGCCATTGATCCTTTTGCCGACCACTCAGCGGAACTCTCAATGAAAGCACTGAAGTAAATATGCCCTAGAGGCAATAATAAAGTTATTATTTATTTCCTTATAATCATGATAAATGTTTATTATTCATGCTAGAATTGTATTAACCGGAAACATAATACATGTGTGAATACATAGACAAACAAAGTGTCACTAGTATGCCTCTACTTGACTAGCTCGTTAATCAAAGATGGTTATGTTTCCTAACCATGAACAATGAGTTGTTATTTGATTAACGAGGTCACATCATTAGTTGATTGATCTGATTGACATGACCCATTCCATTAGCTTAGCACCCGATCGTTTAGTATGTTGCTATTGCTTTCTTCATGACTTATACATGTTCCTATAACTATGAGATTATGCAACTCCCATTTACCGGAGGAACACTTTGGGTACTACCAAACGTCACAACGTAACTGAGTGATTATAAAGGAGTACTACAGGTGTCTCCAATGGTACATGTTGGGTTGGCGTATTTCGAGATTAGGTTTTGTCACTCCGATTGTCGGAGAGGTATCTCTGGGCCCTCTCGGTAATGCACATCACATAAGCCTTGCAAGCATTACAACTAATATGGTAGTTGTGAGATGATGTATTACGGAATGAGTAAAGAGACTTGCCGGTAACAAGATTGAACTAGGTATTGGATACCGACAATCGAATCTCGGGCAAGTAACATACCGATGACAAAGGGAACAACGTATATTGTTATGCGGTCTGACCGATAAAGATCTTCGTAGAATATGTAGGAGCCAATATGGGCATCCAGGTCCCGCTATTGGTTATTGACCGGAGACGTGTCTCGGTCATGTCTACATTGTTCTCGAACCGTAGGGTCCGCACGCTTAACGTTACGATGACAGTTATTATGAGTTTATGCATTTTGATGTACCGAAGGTTGTTCGGAGTCCCGGATGTGATCACGGACATGACGAGGAGTCTCGAAATGGTCGAGACATAAAGATTGATATATTGGAAGCCTATGTTTGGATATCGGAAGTGCTCCGGGTGAAATCAGGATTTTATCGGATTACCGGGAGGTTACCGGAACCCCCGGGAGTCATATGGGCCTTATCGGGCTTTAGTGGAAAGGTGAAAGAGGCTGCCCATAGTGGGCCGCGCGCCCCCCCTCCCCTAGTCCTATTAGGACTAGGAGAGGTGGCCGGCCACCTCTCTCTCTCTTTCCCCCTTGGGAGTCCTATTTGGAATAGGATTGGGGGGGAGTCCTACTCCCGGTAGGAGTAGGACTCCTCCTGCGCCTCCATAGGGCTGGCAGCACCCCTCCCCCTTGGCTCCTTTATATACGGAGGCAGGGGGCACCTCTAGACACACAAGTTAATCATTGAGATCGTTCCTTAGCCGTGTGCGGTGCCCCTTGCCACCATATTCCACCTCGATCATATCGTTGTAGTGCTTAGGCGAAGCCCTGCGTCGGTAATACATCAAGATCGTCACCACGCCGTCGTGCTGATAGAACTCCTCCCCGAAGCTTTGCTGGATCGGAGCCCGAGGATCGTCATTGAGCTGTACGTGTGCTAAGAACTCAGAGGTGCCGGAGTAACGGTGCTTGGGTCGGTCGGATCGGGAAGAAGACGTACGACTACTTCATCTATGTTGTGTCAACGCTTCCGTTGCGATCTACAAGGGTACGTAGATCATACTCTCCCCTCGTTGCTATGCATCACCATGATCTTGCGTGTGCGTAGGAATTTTTTTGAAATTACTACGTTACCCAACAGTGGCATCCGAGCCTAGGTTATTTATGTTGATGTTATATGCACGAGTAGAACACAAGTGAGTTGTGGGCGATATATGTCATACTGCCTACCAGCATGTCATACTTTGGTTCGGCGGCATTGTTGGACGAGACGACCCGGACCAACATTATGCGTACGCTTACGCGAGACCGGTTCCCCCGACGTGCTTTGCACATAGGTGGCTTGCGGGCGACTGTCTCTCCATCTTTAGTTGAACCAAGTGTGGCTACGCCCGGTCCTTGCGAAGGTTAAAACGGAGTCTATTTGACAAACTATCGTTGTGTTTTTGATGCGTAGGTGAGATTGGTTCTTGCTTAAGCCCGTAGCAGCCACGTAAAACTTGCGACAACAAAGTAGAGGACGTCTAACTTGTTTTTGCAGGGCATGTTGTGATGTGATATGGTCAAGACATGATGCTAAATTTTATTGTATGAGATGATCATGTTTTGTAACCGAGTTATCGGCAACTGGCAGGAGCCATATGGTTGTCGCTTTATTGTATGCAATTCAATCGCGATGTAATGCTTTACCTTATTACTAAGCGGTAGTGATAGTCATAGAAGCATAAGCTTGGCGAGACGACAACGATGCTACGATGGAGATCAAGGTGTCACGCCGGTGACGATGGTGATCATGACGGTGCTTCGGAGATGGAGATCACAAGCACAAGATGATGATGGCCATATCATATCACTTATATTGATTGCATGTGATGTTTATCTTTTTATGCATCTTATCTTGCTTTGATTGACGGTAGCATTATAAGATGATCCCTCACTAAATTATCAAGAAGTGTTCTCCCTGAGTATGCACCGTTGCCAAAGTTCGTCGTGCCCAGACACCACGTGATGATCGGGTGTGATAAGCTCTACGTCCATCTACAACGGGTGCAAGCCAGTTTTGCACACGCGGAATACTCAGGTTAAACTTGACGAGCCTAGCATATGCAGATATGGCCTTGGAAAACGGAGACCGAAAGGTCAAGCGTGAATCATATAGTAGATATGATCAACATAACAATGTTCACCATTGAAAACTACTCCATCTCACGTGATGATCGGTTATGGTTTAGTTGATTTGGATCACGTAATCACTTAGAAGATTAGAGGGATGTCTATCTAAGTGGGAGTTCTTAAGTAATTTGATTAACTGAACTTAAACTTATCATGAACTTAGTACCTGATAGTATCTTGCTTGTTTATGTTGATTGTAGATAGATGACTCGTGCTGTTGTTCCGTTGAATTTTAATGCGTTCCTTGAGAAAGCAAAGTTGAAAGATGATGGTAGCAATTATACGGACTGGGTCCGTAACTTAAGGATTATCCTCATTGCTGCTCAGAAGAATTACGCCCTGGAAGCACCGCTGGGTGCCAGGCCTGCTGCTAGAGCAACACCAGATGTTATGAACGTCTGGCAGAGCAAAGCTGATGACTACTCGATAGTTTAGTGTGCCATGCTTTACGGCTTAGAATCGGGACTTCAACGACGTTTTGAACATCATGGAGCATATGAGATGTTCCAGGAGTTGAAGTTAATATTTCAAGCAAATGCCCGGATTGAGATATATGAAGTCTCCAATAAGTTCTATAGCTGCAAGATGGAGGAGAACAGTTCTGTCAGTGAGCATATACTAAAAATGTCTGGGTATAATAATCACTTGATTCAATTGGGAGTTAATCTTCCAAATGATTGCGTCATTGACAGAATTCTCCAATCACTGCCACCAAGCTACAAGAGCTTCGTGATGAACTATAATATGCAAGGGATGAACAAGACTATTCTCGAGCTCTTCGCAATGCTGAAAGCTGCGGAGGTAGAAATCAAGAAGGAGCATCAAGTGTTGATGGTTAACAAGACCACAAGTTTCAAGAAAAAGGACAAAGGGAAGAAAAAGGGGAACTTCAAGAAGAACAGCAAGCAAGTTGCTGCTCAGGAGAAGAAACCCAAGTCTGGACCTAAGCCTGAAACTGAGTGCTTATACTGCAAGCAGACTGGTCACTGGAAGCGGAACTGCCCCAAGTATTTGGCGGATAAGAAGGATGGCAAGGTGAACAAAGGTATATGTGATATACATGTTATTGATGTGTACCTTACTAGAGCTCGCAGTAGCACCTGGGTACTTGATACTGGTTCTGTTGCTAATATTTGCAACTCGAAACAGGGATTACAGAATAAGTGGGCACTGGCAAAGGACGAGGTGACGATGCGCGTGGGAAACGGTTCCAAAGTCGATGTGATCGCGATCGGCACGCTACCTCTACATCTACCTTCGGGATTAATATTAGACCTAAATAATTGTTATTTGGTGCCAGCGTTGAGCATGAACATTATATCTGGATCTTGTTTAATGCGAGACGGTTAATCATTTAAATCAGAGAATAATGGTTGTTCTATTTATATGAGTAATATCTTTTATGGTCATGCACCCTTGAAGAGTGGTCTATTCTTATTGAATCTCGATAGTAGTAATACACATATTCATAATATTGAAGCCAAAAGATGCAGAGTTGATAATGATGGTGCAACTTATTTGTGGCACTGCCGTTTAGGTCATATCGGTGTAAAGCGCATGAAGAAATTCCATACTGATGGACTTTTGGAACCACTTTATTATGAATCACTTGGTACTTGCGAACCGTGCCTCATGGGCAAGATGACTAAAACACCGTTCTCCGGTACTATGGAGAGAGCAACAAATTTGTTGGAAATCATACATACAGATGTATGTGGTTCGATCAATATTGAGGCTCGTGGCGGATATCGTTATTTTCTCACCTTCAAAGATGATTTAAGCAGATATGGTTATATCTACTTAATGAAACATAAGTCTGAAACATTTGAAAAGTTCAAAGAATTTCAGAGTGAAGTTGAAAATCATCGTAACAAGAAAATAAAGTTTCTACGATCTGATCGTGGAGGAGAATATTTGAGTTACGAGTTTGGTGTACATTTGAAAAACTGTGGAATAGTTTCGCAACTCACGCCACCCGGAACACCACAGCGTAATGGTGTGTCCGAACGTCGTAATCGTACTTTACTAGATATGGTACGATCTATGATGCCTCTTACAGATTTACCGCTATCGTTTTGGGGTTATGCTTTAGAGACGGCCGCATTCACGTTAAATAGGGCACCATCAAAATCCGTTGAGACGACACCTTATGAACTATGGTTTGGCAAGAAACCAAAGTTGTCATTTCTTAAAGTGTGGGGCTGCGATGCTTATGTGAAAAAGCTTCAACCTGATAAGCTCGAACCCAAATCGGAGAAATGTGTCTTCATAGGATACCCAAAGGAGACTGTTGGGTACACCTTCTATCACAGATCCGAAGGCAAGACATTCGTTGCTAAGAATGGATCCTTTCTAGAGAAGGAGTTTCTCTCGAAAGAAGTGAGTGGGAGGAAAGTAGAACTTGACGAGGTAACTGTACCTGCTCCCTTACTGGAAAGTAGTACATCACAGAAAACTGTTTCAGTGACACCTACACCAGTTAGTGAGGAAGCTAATGATAATGATGATGAAACTTCAGATCAAGATACTACTGAACCTCATAGATCAACCAGAGTAAGATCCGCACCAGAGTGGTACGGTAATCCTGTTCTGGAAGTCATGCTACTAGATCATGATGAACCTAGGAACTATGAAGAAGCGATGGTGAGCCCAGATTCCGCAAAGTGCCTTGAAGCCATGAAATCTGAGATGGGATCCATGTATGAGAACAAAGTATGGACTTTGGTTGACTTGCCCGATGATCGGCAAGCAATTGAGAATAAATGGATCTTCAAGAAGAAGACTGACGCTGATGGTAATGTTACTATCTACAAAGCTCGACTTGTCGCGAAAGGTTTTCGACAAGTTCAAGGGGTTGACTACGATGAGACTTTCTCACGTGTAGCGATGCTTAAGTCTGTCCGAATCATGTTAGAGATTGCCGCATTTTATGATTATGAAATTTGGCAGATGGATGTCAAAACTGCATTCCTGAATGGTTTTTTGGAAGAAGAGTTGTATATGATGCAACCAGAAGGTTTTGTTGATCCAAAGGGAGCTAACAAAGTGTGCAAGCTCCAGCGATCCATTTATGGACTGGTGCAAGCCTCTCGGAGTTGGAATAAACGCTTTGATAGTGTGATCAAAGCATTTGGGTTTATACAGACTTTCGGAGAAGCCTGTATTTACAAGAAAGTGAGTGGGAGCTCTGTAGCATTTCTGATATTATATGTGGATGACATATTATTGATTGAAAATGATATAGAATTTCTGGATAGCATAAAGGGATACTTGAATAAGAGTTTTTCAATGAAAGACCTCGGTGAAGCTGCTTATATATTAGGCATTAAGATCTATAGAGATAGATCAAGACGCTTAATTGGACTTTCACAAAGCACATACCTTGACAAGATTTTGAAGAAGTTCAAAATGGATCAAGCAAAGAAAGGGTTCTTGCCTGTGTTACAAGGTGTGAAGTTGAGTCAGACTCAATGCCCGACCACTGCAGAAGATAGAGAGAAAATGAAAGATGTTCCCTATGCTTCAGCCATAGGCTCTATCATGTATGCAATGCTGTGTACCAGACCTGATGTGTGCCTTGCTATAAGTTTAGCAGGGAGGTACCAAAGTAATCCAGGAGTGGATCACTGGACAGCGGTCAAGAACATCCTGAAATACCTGAAAAGGACTAAGGATATGTTTCTCGTATATGGAGGTGACAAAGAGCTCACCGTAAAAGGTTACGTTGATGCAAGCTTTGACACTGATCCGGATGATTCTAAATCGCAAACCGGATACGTGTTTACATTGAACGGTGGAGCTGTCAGTTGGTGCAGTTCTAAACAAAGCGTCGTAGCGGGATCTACATGTGAAGCGGAGTACATAGCTGCTTCTGAAGCAGCGAACAAGGAGTCTGGATGAAGGAGTTCATATCCGATCTAGGTGTCATACCTAGTGCATCGAGTCCAATGAAAATCTTTTGTGACAATACTGGTGCAATTGCCTTGGCAAAGGAATCCAGATTTCACAAAAGGACCAAGCACATCAAGAGACGCTTCAACTCCATCCGGGATCTAGTCCAGGTGGGAGACATAGAGATTTGCAAGATACATACGGATCTGAATGTTGCAGACCCGTTGACTAAGCCTCTTCCACGAGCAAAACATGATCAGCACCAAGGCTCCATGGGTGTTAGAATCATTACAGTGTAATCTAGATTATTGACTCTAGTGCAAGTGGGAGACTGAAGGAAATATGCCCTAGAGGCAATAATAAAGTTATTATTTATTTCCTTATAATCATGATAAATGTTTATTATTCATGCTAGAATTGTATTAACCGGAAACATAATACATGTGTGAATACATAGACAAACAAAGTGTCACTAGTATGCCTCTACTTGACTAGCTCGTTAATCAAAGATGGTTATGTTTCCTAACCATGAACAATGAGTTGTTATTTGATTAACGAGGTCACATCATTAGTTGAATGATCTGATTGACATGACCCATTGCATTAGCTTAGCACCCGATCCTTTAGTATGTTGCTATTGCTTTCTTCATGACTTATACATGTTCCTATAACTATGAGATTATGCAACTCCCGTTTACTGGAGGAACACTTTGGGTACTACCAAACGTCACAACGTAACTGGGTGATTATAAAGGAGTACTACAGGTGTCTCCAATGGTACATGTTGGGTTGGCGTATTTCGAGATTAGGTTTTGTCACTCCGATTGTCGGAGAGGTATCTCTGGGCCCTCTCGGTAATGCACATCACATAAGCCTTGCAAGCATTACAACTAATATGGTAGTTGTGAGATGATGTATTACGGAACGAGTAAAGAGACTTGCCGGTAACAAGATTGAACTAGGTATTGGATACCGACGATCGAATCTCGGGCAAGTAACATACCGATGACAAAGGGAACAACATATGTTGTTATGCGGTCTGACTGATAAAGATCTTCGTAGAATATGTAGGAGCCAATATGGGCATCCAGGTCCCTCTATTGGTTATTGACCGGAGACGTGTCTCGGTCATGTCTACATTGTTCTCGAACCGTAGGGTCCGCACGCTTAACGTTACGATGACAGTTATTATGAGTTTATCCATTTTGATGTATCGAAGGTTGTTCGGAGTCCTGGATGTGATCACGGACATGACGAGGAGTCTCGAAATGGTCGAGACATAAAGATTGATATATTGGAAGCCTATGTTTGGACATCGGAAGTGTTCCGGGTGTAATCAGGATTTTACTGGATTACCGGGAGGTTACCGAAACCCCCCGGGAGTCATATGGGCCTTATTGGGATTTAGTGGAAAGGTGAAAGAGGCTGCCCATAGTGGGCTGCGCGCCTCCCCCCTCCCCTAGTCCAATTAGGACTAGGAGAGGTGGCCGGCCACCTCTCTCTCTCTTTCCCCCTTGGGAGTACTATTTGGAATAGGATTGGGGGGGGGAGTCCTACTCCCGGTAGGAGTAGGACTCCTCCTGCGCCTCCATAGGGCTGGCCGCACCCCTCCCCCTTGGCTCCTTTATATACGGAGGCAGGGGGCACCTCTAGACACACAAGTTAATCATTGAGATCGTTCCTTAGCCGTGTGCGGTGCCCCCTGCCACCATATTCCACCTCGATCATATCGTTGTAGTGCTTAGGCGAAGCCCTGCGTCGGTAATACATCAAGATCGTCACCACGCCGTCGTGCTGACAGAACTCCTCCCCGAAGCTTTGCTGGATCGGAGCCCGGGGATCGTCATCGAGCTGTACGTGTGCTAAGAACTTGGAGCTGCTGGAGTAACGGTGCTTGGATCGGTCGGATCGGGAAGAAGACGTACGACTACTTCATCTACGTTGTGTCAACGCTTCCGTTGCGATCTACAAGGGTACATAGATCATACTCTCCCCTCGTTGCTATGCATCACCATGATCTTGCGTGTGCGTAGGAATTTTTTTGAAATTACTATGTTACCCAACAAGCACCAATGTCGGTGTCAAAACCGGCGGATCTCGGGTAGGGGGTCCCGAACTGTGCGTCTAGGATCGATGGTAACAGGAGGCAGGGGACACGATGTTTACCCAGGTTCGGGCCCTCTTGATGGAGGTAATACCCTACGTCCTGCTTGATTGATATTGATGATATGTGTATTACAAGAGTTGATCTACCACGAGATCGCAGAGGCTAAACCCTAGAAGCTAGCCTATGGTATGATTGTTTGTATATGATCTATCGACTAGCCTGGCCTCGGTTTATATAATGCACCAGAGGCCTAGGATAACAAGAGCCCTAGCCGAATACGCCGGTGGGGAGGAGTCCTTGTCTTGATCACCAAGTCTTGTGGAATCTTTCATGTATGCGGCAGCTGTCCGAACTGGCCCATGAGTATACGGCCATGGGGGTCCTCGGCCCAATCTAACGGATCGGGAGATGATGTGGTGAGTACCCCCTAGTCCAGGACACCGTCAGTAGCCCCCTGAACCGATCTTCAAGTTAGGGACGCTCCTCGATTCTTCCGAACTGTTCTTCATCTTCGGTTGTCGGTCTTAAAAACTAGTTCAACAACTCTTCTTATCATCGATCTTGAGGATCGCCGAAATGCATTCGACGAGTTTATACGTCGGGTATCCGAGGAGCCCCTTTAAGTTTCCGGCCTTTATCAATGCCTTGTTATTTTTACGCCACACCTCGGGTTTGAAGTTGTTCCCGGGAGGCAGTGTCCTCTTGCATCCGAGCTCTAACGCCGGACTTCACTCAAGGTATCTTTTGCAGCCGAGCACCAATGTCGGACTGCTTCCGAGCTCCAACGCCGAAATGTATCCAAGCTCCAAGGCCGGCCTATGTCCAAGCTCCAACGCAGGACTATATCCAAGATGTCATAGATCATCTTGGAGCAAAAAAGTTGAAGAAGTTTAGCCGAGCTTAATGCCAGAAATGCCCTCTATGGAGCCAGCCACTAGTGCCCGAGCTTTATGCCAGAGTACTTCCGAGGTGGTGCACCACCCCGACTGAGGGCCGATTTTTTGTCAATATTTTTTATTGGTGCAATTTATTCTCTGCCGAGATATATAGTCAGTATCCCTCAAGGTGTGTATCGGTCTAAAACCCGAGATGCACCTGAAGGATGGCATAAGACCGCTGATCCCAGTAGCCGCTGAGACTTAGGTTGATTTGCAAAATTGGTCTGAGTATCAACTCCTAGCTCGGCAGAATACTTCGGGACACAAAAAGCGGTGTGCAGAGTCCTCGAGACTCAGGTTGGGTGCGGCCGACCAACCTGAGGATCATGATCTCCTCGAAAACTATATTGCACTTAAATTTTCTGCACTGGATTGCCAGTGCAGTAGCCCCCGAGACACTGGTCGGGTGACAACACCGGATCAGGGGATCGATACTTCCCTTTAATATTAGTAAATGATAAGCCCGAAGCCCAGTAGCCCCCGAGCCTTAATGCGGGCACGGGTGACCGAATTAAGGATCGATATCCAGAGTAAAATCACAAATTATGTTTAATGATTCTATGTATCCAAGTACTTTACATCATTAATGCTCGGATCCGCATTGTAAAAAACTTTGTTGACCGACCATCGGCTTCCATCTCCTCGGACAGTAGGCGAGGAGTGTTTGTCCTACTTTATAAAGCCTTTATGAGGGCCAAGATTTATGACAAATAAGGCAATCTGGCCATACGGTTTTACAAACAAAGGTATGCAGAGAGATATGTTATATTATTGTTTGAGATAAGAAATGTCTTCCAAAGAAAATAGTCCCGCTATCCGTTCCTTTCTTTGGGTTGTCATGCTAAGCATGATCATGAAACCTCAGCTCTAATGTAAGAGCAAAATATTGAGGATTTTGTTTGGGAGGCCAGTTACTAGCCCCCGGTAGTGTTCGGCGAAGTCGAGGTCGAGCCGTAAACACTTCGGCCAATGTTATGAATGGCCCATCATTTAACACATTCATCGGATCGATGACCAGCTTACGCTTATTATGACAGTCAGTTTTCGGCTTTCTCCACTGAGGTGCTTAACCATGTGAGCTGGAAGCACAATCGCAGTGGTTCTCTTTTGCACACCTAGCCGAACAAAGCGGAACGTAGGAGGCAAGCGCAGGAGCCGCAACCCAACTATTGACCGAAGACACAATTCGAAACTGATGCATATATAGCAATATCTGAGAATGTTTTTGCCGAATCTCTAAAGGTGTCTGGTGTTGCACTGCGAGACTTGTGCTGAAAATACACAAATAGTTTAAAAGTGCCATAAGCTTGGAAAACCAAAAAACGTCAGTAAGAACTTGACGTCCGAACAAGATCAAGTGTTCGGTGCCAATCCGAAAATTGGTCTTACTTTTGTGCTTCTGTCGTGCATTAATATGACACATCCGATCTCAAGACTTTAAGTGGGTCAGCCTACGACTGCAGCCTCCTATCCCGAAGGCAGAGTGCTGCTCGTTAGACCAGTTTAGCGAACTAAACTTGAGTGGTCACTAGAGATAAAATGGGTTATCTGGCTATTGACCACACACTCACGTCTAAAAAGGAGTGACAGAAAAAGATTTTGCAACGACTAGGAAGAAAACACATTTACTATTAAACAACTCCTATAGTTTTTAAGAGCCCCCAAGTGACTTGGGTAAAAGAATTTTATGTATAATGATTGTATGTACCAAAGTACTTATATCATATCAGTGTTCACCCGAACTTTAAATGTGTCTTAACCAACCGTTGGCTTCTCCCTCTTCGGCCAAGGGCCGAAAAGTGTCATGTACTCCGCCTATCGAGAGTATCGATGGTGTTTTCGATGACTAGGCAATCAGGTCATAAGGCTGTAACACACAAAGCGCGCTCAGGGAACTTATGCTATATTACTAACGAAGTGTAAGAAGCTGAAGGAAATATGCCCTAGAGGCAATAATAAAGTTATTATTTATTTCCTTATATCATGATAAATGTTTATTATTCATGCTAGAATTGTATTAACCGGAAACATAATACTTGTGTGAATACATAGACAAACAAAGTGTCACTAGTATGCCTCTACTTGACTAGCTCGTTAATCGAAGATGGTTATGTTTCCTAACCATAAACAAAAAAGTTTTTATTTGATTAACGGGATCACATCATTAGGAGAATGATGTGATTGACATGACCCATTCCATTAGCTTAGCACCCGATCGTTTAGTATGTTGCTATTGATTTCTTCATGACTTATACATGTTCCTATGACTATGAGATTATGCAACTCCCGTTTGCCAGAGGAACACTTTGTGTGCTACCAAACGTCACAACGTAACTGGGTGATTATAAAGGAGCTCTACAGGTGTCTCCAAAGGTACATGTTGGGTTGGCGTATTTCGAGATTAGGATTTGTCACTCCGATTGTCGGAGAGGTATCTCTGGGCCCTCTCGGTAATGCACATCACATAAGCCTTGCAAGCATTGCAACTAATGAGTTAGTTGCGAGATGATGTATTACGAAACGAGTAAAGAGACTTGCCGGTAACGATATTGAACTAGGTATTGAGATACCGACGATCGAATCTCGGGCAAGTAACATACCGATGACAAAGGGAACAACGTATATTGTTATGCGGTCTGACCGATAAAGATCTTCATAGAATATGTGGGAGCCAATATGAGCATCCAGGTTCCGCTATTGGTTATTGACCGGAGACGTGTCTCGGTCATGTCTACATTGTTCTCGAACCCGTAGGGTCCGCACGCTTAAGGTTTCGATGACAGTTATATTATGAGTTTATGAGTTTTTATGTACCGAAGGAGTTCGGAGTCCCGGATGAGATCGGGGACATGACGAGGAGTCTCGAAATGGTCGAGATGTAAAGATCGATATATTGGACGACTATATTCGGACATTGGAAAGGTTCCGAGTGATTCGGGTATTTTTTGGAGTACCGGAGAGTTACGGGAATACGTATTGGGCCTTATTGGGCCATACGGGAAAGAAGGAAAAGGGCCTCAAGGGTGGCCGCACCCCTCCCCTTAGTCTGGTCTGAATTGGACTAGGGAAGGGGGGCGCCCCCTTCCTTCCTTCTCCTTTTCCCTTCCTCTTTTCCTATTTCATATGGGAGGTGGAATCCTACTAGGACTAGGGAGTCCTAGTAGGACTCCACACCTGGCGTGCCTCTCCTAGGGCCGGCCTCCTCCCCCCTTGCTCCTTTATATACGGGGGCAGGGGGCACCTCTAGACACACAAGTTGATCCACGTGATCATATTCTTAGCCGTGTGCGGTGCCCCCTTCCACCATAGTCCTCGATAATATTGTAGCGGTGCTTAGGCGAAGCCCTGCGACAGTAGTACATCAAGATCGTCACCACGCCGTCGTGCTGACGGAACTCTTCCCCGACACTTTGCTGGATCGGAGTCCGGGGATCGTCATCGAGCTGAACGTGTGCTAAAACTCGGAGGTGCCGTAGTTTCGGTGCTTGATCGGTCGGGCCGTGAAGACGTACGACTACATCAACCGCGTTGTGCTAACGCTTCCGCTGTCGGTCTACAAGGGTACGTAGATCACACTCTCCCCTCTCGTTGCTATGCATCACCATGATCTTGCGTGTGCGTAGGAATTTTTTTGAAATTACTATGTTCCCCAATAGTGGCATCCGAGCCTAGGTTTTATGTGTTGATGTTATATGCATGAGTAGAACACAAGTGAGTTGTGGGCGATATAAGTCATACTGCTTACCAGCATGTCATACTTTGGTTCGGCGGTATTGTTGGACGAAGCGGCCCGGACCGACATTACGCGTACGCTTACACGAGACTGGTTCTCCCGACGTGCTTTGCACAAAGGTGGCTAGCGGGTGACAGTTTCTCCAACTTTAGTTAAACTGAGTGTGGCTACGCCCGGTCCTTGCGAAGGTTAAAACAGCACCAACTTGACAAACTATTGTTGTGATTTTTTGATGCGTAGGTAAGAACGGTTCTTGCTCAGCCCGTAGCAGCCACGTAAAACTTGCAACAACAAAGTAGAGGACGTCTAACTTGTTTTTGCGGGGCATGGTGCGATGTGATATGGTCAAGACATGATGAGATATAAGTTGTTGTATAAGATGATCATGTTTTGTTGAAGTTATCAGCAACTGGCAGAAGCCTTATGGTTGTCTCTTTATTGCATAAGATGCAAGCGCCAAATAATTGCTTTACTTTATTGCTATGCGATAGCAATAGTTGCAAGAGCAGTAGTTGGCGAGACGACCATGTGACGACACATTGATATAGATCAAGATGATGGAGATCATGGTGTCATGCCAGTGACGATGGAAATCATTACGATACTTTGGAGTTAGAGATCAAAGGCACAAGATGATGATGGCCATATCATGTCACATTTTTTGATTGCATGTGATGTTTATCTTTTATGCATCTTATCTTGCTTTGATTGATGGTAGCATTTTAAGATGATCTCTCGCTAATTATCAAGAAGTGTTCTCCCTCAGTATGCACCGTTGCGAAAGTTCTTCGTGCTGAGACACCACGTGATGATCGGGTGTGATAGGCTCTACGTTCAAATACAACGGGTGCAAAACAGTTGCACATGCGGAATACTCAGGTTATACTTGACGAGCCAAGCATATACAGATATGGCCTCGGAACACGGAGACCGAAAGGTCGAGCGTGAATCATATAGTAGATATGATCAACATAGTGATGTTCACCAATGAAGCTACTCCATCTCACGTGATGATCGGACATGGTTTAGTTGATTTGGATCACGTGATCACTTAGAGGATTAGAGGGATGTCTATCTAAGTGGGAAGTAATATGATTAAATTGAACTTAAATTTATCATGAACTTAGTCCTGGTAGTATTTTGCAAATCATGTTGTAGATCAATAGCTCGCGTTGTTGCTTCCTTGTGTTTATTTTGATATGTTCCTAGAGAAAATTGTGTTGAAAGATGTTAGTAGCAATGATGCGGATTGGATCCGTGATCTGAGGTTTATCCTCATTGCTGCACAGAAGAATTATGTCCTTGATGCACCGCTAGGTTACGGACCTATTGCAGGAGTAGATGCAGACGTTATGAACGTTTGGCTAGCTCAATATGATGACTACTTGATAGTTTAGTGCACCATGCTTAATGGCTTAGAATCGGGACTTCAAAGACGTTTTGAACGTCATGGAGCATATGAGATGTTCCAGGAGTTGAAGTTAATATTTCAAGCAAATACCTGAGTTGAGAGATATGAAGTCTCCAACAAGTTCTATAGCTAAAAGATGGAGGAGAATCGCTCAACTAGTGAGCATGTGCTTAGATTGTCTGAGTACTACAATCGCTTGAATCAAGTGGGAGTTAATCTTCCAGATAAGATAGTGATTGACAGAATTCTCTAGTCACCATCACCAAGTTAGTAGAACTTCGTGATGAACTATGATATGCAAGGGATAACAAAAATGATTCCCAAGCTCTTCGTAATGCGGATATTGACGAAGGTAGAAATCGAGAAAAACATCAAGTGTTGATGGTAGACAAGACCACTAGTTTCAAGAAAAGGGCAGAGGAAAGAAGGGGAACTTCAAGAAGAACAGCAAGCAAGTTGCTGCTCAAGTGAAGAAGCCCAAGTCTGGTCCTAAGCCTGAGACTAAGTGTTTCTACTGCAAAGGGACTGGTCACTGGAAGCGGAACTACCCCAAGTGATTGGCAGATAAGAAGGATGGCAAAGTGAACATAAGTATATTTGATATACATGTTATTGATGTGTACTTTACTAGTGTTTATAGCAACCCCTCAGTATTTGATACTAGTTCAGTTGCTAAGATTAGTAACTCGAAACGGGGGTTGCAGAATAAACAGAGACTAGTTAAGGGTGAAGTGACGATGTGTGTTGGAAGTGGTTCCAAGATTGATATGATCATCATCGCACACTCCCTATACTTTCGGGATTAGTGTTGAACCTGAATAAGTGTTATTTGGTGTTTGCATTAAGCATGAATATGATTTGATCATGTTTACTGTAATACGGTTATTCATTTAAGTAAGAGAATAAATTGTTGTTCTGTTTACATGAATAAAACCTTATATGGTTACACACCCAATGAAAATAGTTCGTTGGATCTCGATCGTAGTGATACACATAATCATAATATTGAAACCAAAAGGTGCAAAGTTAATAATGATAGTGCAACTTATTTGTGGCACTGCCTTTTAGGTCATATTGGTGTAAAGCGCATGAAGAAACTCCATGCTAATGGGTTTTTGGAATCACTTGATTATGAATCAGTTGATGCTTGCGAACCATGCCTCATGGGCAAGATGACTAAAACGCCGTTCTCCGGAACTATGGAGCGAGCAACTGACTTATTGGAAATAATACATACTGATGTATGAGATCCAATGAGTGTTAAGGCTCGTGGCGGGTATCATTATTTTCTGACCTTCACAGATGATTTGAGAAGATATGGGTATATCTACTTAATGAAACACAAGTCTGAAATATTTGAAAAGTTCAAAGAATTTCAGAGTGAAGTGGAGAATCATCGTAGCAAGAAAATAAAAGTTTCTACGATATGATCGCAGAGGTAAAATATTTGAGTTACGAGTCTGGCCTTCAGTTAAAACAATGTGAAATAGTTTCACTACTCATGCCACCTGGAACACCACAGCATAATGGTGTGTCCGAACATCATAACCGTACTTTATTAGATATGGTGCGATCTATGATGTCTCTTACCGATCTACCATTATCGTTTTGGGGTTATGCATTAAAGACAGCTGCATTCATGTTTAAAAGGGCACCATCTAAGTCCGTTGAGACGACACAATCTGAACTGTGGTTTGGCAAGAAACCAAAGTTGTCATTTCTTAAAGTTTGGGATTGTGATGCTTATATGAAAAAGTTTCATCCTGATAAGCTCAAACCCAAATCGGAGAAATATGTCTTCATAGGATACCCAAAGGAGACTATTGGGTACACCTTCTATCACAGATCCGAAGGCAAGACATTCATTGCTAAGAATGGATCCTTTCTAGAGAAGGAGTTTCTCTTGAAAGAAGTGAGTGGGAGGAAAGTAGAACTTGATAAGGTAATTGTACCTTCTCCCTTATTGAAAAGTAGTTCATCACAAGAAATCTGTTCCTGTGACTACTACACCAATTAGTGAGGAAGACTAATGATGATGATCATGTAACTTCAGATCAAGTTAATACCGAATCTCATAGGTAAACCAGAGTGAGATCCACACCAAAGTGGTACGGTAATCCTGTTCTGGAAGTCATGTTACTAGACCATGACGAACTTGAGAACTATGAGGAAGCGATGATGAGCCCAGATTCCGCGAAATGGCTTGAGGCCATGAAATCTGAGATGAGATCCATGTATGAAAACAAAGTATGGACTTTGATTGACTTGCCCAATGATCGGCGAGCCATTGAGATTAAATGGATCTTCAAGAGGAAGACGGACGCTGATAGTAGTGTTACTATCTACAAAGCTAGAATTGTCGCAAAAGGCTTTCGACAAGTTCAAGGTGTTGACTGCGATGAGACTTTCTCACTCGTATATATGCTTAAGTCTGTCCGAATCATGTTACCAATTGCCGCATTTTATGAAATCTGGCAAATGGATAAACAAAACTGCATTCCTTAATGGATTTCTTAAAGAAGAATTGTATATGATGCAACCAGAAGGTTTTGTCAATCCTAAAGGTGTTAACAAAATATGCAAGCTCCAACGATCCATCTATGGACTGGTGCAAGCATCTCGGAGTTGGAATATACGCTTTGATAAGTTGGTCAAACATATAGTTTTATACAGACTTACGGTGAAGCCTGTATTTACAAGAAAGTGAGTGGGAGCACTACAACATTTCTGATAAGTATATGTGAACAACATATTGTTGATCGGAAATAATGTATATTTTTTTGGAAAGCATAAAGGAATATTTGAAAGAAGTTTTTCAAAGAAAGACCTCGGTAAAGCTGCTTACATATTGAGCATCAAGATCTATAGAGATAGATCAAGACGCTTGATAAGTTTTTTCAATGAGTACATACCTTGACAAGATTTTGAAGTAGTTCAAAATGGAACAATCAAAGAAAGAGTTCTTGCCTGTGTTGCAAGGTGTGAAATTGAGTAAGACTCAAAGCCCAACCACGGCAGAAGATAGAAATAGAATGAAAGTCATTCCCTATGCCTCAGCCATAGGTTCTATAAAGTATGCCATGCTATGTACCAGCTCTATTGTATACCCTACACTGTGTTAAGCAAGCGAGTACAATAGTGATCTAAGAGTAGATCACTGGACAGCGGTCAAAATTATCCTTAGTGGAATAAGGAAATATTTCTCAATTATGGAGGTGACAAAAAGGTTCGTCGTAAAAAGTTACGTCGATGCAAGTTTTGACACAGATCTGGATGACTCTAAGTCTCGATCTAGATACATATTGAAAGTGGGAGCAATAAGCTAGAGTAGCTCCGTGCAGAGCATTGTTGACATAGAAATTCGCAAAATACTTACGGATCTGAATGTGACAGACCCGTTGACTAAAATTATCTCACAAGCAAAACAAGATCACACCTTAGTACTCTTTGGGTGTTAATCACATAGCGATGTGAACTAGATTACTGACTCTAGTAAACCCTTTGGGTGTTGATCACATATCGATGTGAACTATGGGTGTTAATCACATGGTGATGTGAACTATTGCTGTTAAATCACATGGCGATGTGAACTAGATTATTGACTCTAGTGCAAGTGGGAGACTGAAGGAAATATGCCCTAGAGGCAATAATAAAGTTATTATTTATTTCCTTATATCATGATAAATGTTTATTATTCATGCTAGAATTGTATTAACCGGAAACATAATACTTGTGTGAATACATAGACAAACAAAGTGTCACTAGTATGCCTCTGCTTGACTAGCTCGTTAATCGAAGATGGTTATGTTTCTTAACCATAAACAAAAGAGTTGTTATTTGATTAACGGGATCACATCATTAGGAGAATGATGTGATTGACATGACCCATTCCATTAGCTTAGCACCCGATCGTTTAGTATGTTGCTATTGCTTTCTTCATGACTTATACATGTTCCTATGACTATGAGATTATGCAACTCCCGTTTGCCGGAGGAACACTTTGTGTGCTACCAAACGTCACAACGTAACTGGATGATTATAAAGGAGCTCTACAGGTGTCTCCAAAGGTACATGTTGGGTTGGCGTATTTCGAGATTAGGATTTGTCACTCCGATTGTCGAAGAGGTATCTCTGGGCCCTCTCGGAAATGCACATCACATAAGCCTTGCAAGCATTGCAACTAATGAGTTAGTTGCGAGATGATGTATTACGAAACGAGTAAAGAGACTTGCCGGTAACGATATTGAACTAGGTATTGAGATACCGACGATCGAATCTCAGGCAAGTAACATACCGATGACAAAGGGAACAACGCATGTTGTTATGCGGTCTGACCGATAAAGATCTTCGTAGAATATGTGGGAGGCAATATGAGCATCCAGGTTCTGCTATTGGTTATTGACCGGAGACGTGTCTCGGTCATGTCTACATTGTTCTCGAACCTTTAGGGTTCGCACGCTTAAGGTTTCGATGACAGTTATATTATGAGTTTATGAGTTTTGATGTACCGAAGGAGTTCGGAGTCCTGGATGAGATCGGGGACATGACGAGGAGTCTCGAAATGGTCGAGACGTAAAGATCGATATATTGGACGACTATATTATGACATCGGAAAGGTTCCGAGTGATTCGGGTATTTTTTGGAGTACCAGAGAGTTACGGGAATACGTATTGGGCCTTATTGGGCCATACGGGAAAGAAGGAAAAGGGCCTCAAGGGTGGCCGCACCCCTCCCCTTAGTCTGGTCCGAATTGGACTAGGGATGGGGGGCGCCCCCTTCCTTCCTCCTCCTTTTCCCTTCCTCTTTTCCTATTCCATATGGGAGGTGGAATCCTACTAGGACTCGGGAGTCCTAGTAGGACTCCACACCTGGCGCGCCTCTCCTAGGGCCGGCGTCCTCCCCCCTTGCTCCTTTATATACGGGGGCAGGGGGGCACCTCTAGACACACAAGTTGATCCACATGATCATATTCTTAGCCGTGTGCGGTGCCCCCTTCCACCATAGTCCTCGATAATATTGTAGCGGTGCTTAGGCGAAGCCCTGCGACAGTAGTACATCAAGATCGTCACCACGCCGTCGTGCTGACGGAACTCTTCCCCGACACTTTGCTGGATCGGAGTCCAGGGATCGTCATCGAGCTGAACGTGTGCTAAAACTCGGAGGTGTCGTAGTTTCGGTGCTTGATCGGTCGGGCCGTGAAGACGTACGACTACATCAACCGCGTTGTGCTAACGCTTCCGCTGTCGGTCTACAAGGGTACGTAGATCACACTCTCCCCTCTCGTTGCTATGCATCACCATGATCTTGCGTGTGCGTAGGAATTTTTTTGAAATTACTATGTTCCCCAACAGAAGCATCTTCGAAGAAAACAGTACCCCCAGCGATACCTTTCTTCGGTGCCCATTATTACTATGAGACTTGTGCAATAGATTTTTTGTACTCATGAGTTCCGTTGTGTGACGACCATGATCAAAAACAATAAGAGCGCTAGCTTTCGACTTCACCCAGTCTGAGGTCAGAGCTTGGATGACCCGGTCGTGATAATGACAGAGGTGCTTCCTTTACTCCCTAGACGAACAGTCGGGAACGTAGGGGTAAGCACAGAAGCCAGGCAATCCAGCTTGCAAATCGCTTAAGTCAATATGGTGCATATTGTGGCGTAATACACGAACAAGGAACGCAGCCATACAAGTATAATCATATGTAAGAGGAAAAGCTTCATAAATGAAGCCCCCAAGTAAACGGGGTATTTGAATTTGCGTGTCACAAACAAAGTTTTGACAAGGAGATTTTTTACAAGCAACTTTTTCCAAAAAGGTATAATGCTTGGTCGAACCGAACACAAGTTAAAAATTTAAAACTTTGAGTATGAAGGCAACTTAGCTGGTTAATGTGTTCGGTATTGATGACACGGTCCGAGCTTGATGCGGGACAAGGTTCCATCCCCCAAGCCAGTCCCAAGGTGGCGGAGCAAAGAGCTCGGCACTCCGAAGTGGTGACATAGCACGGTCAATGCAGGCCGGCAGAGTGATGCCGAAGTCCCCGGCATGGGGTAATGAAGTGTTGACGAAGCCCCCCGTCTAGCCGAGGTGGCGTGGTATGTCAATATGCCGAGTTGACGATACCGCCCAACCCGGATCATTTTCCTGTGCACAAAAAATGATGCAACCGAAGATAATAGTATATAAAAAATCATTGCATAATAAATAATTTATGCAAAGTGAGCAATAAAAGAAATTTGACCTGGCGCCGAAGTCAATGTCGATGCCGGGCGTCGGCCTGATGTGGCAAAGGCGTGGCAAAGCTTGAATTCACAGGTTTGTCCGAGTTCCGGATGCGGCGTTCGCCGGACTATATACGGAAACTGACTGAACCACCATGCGGCCATCATTAATGTGGCCACCATTTGATAGACCTGCGGATATATGATGGACAAACCAGAGTAATAGTTCCTTGGGAAAAATGAAGCCAAACAAGCAAAAAATGCTAGGATTAATAGCACCTGGTTTATTTGTTGTAGGAATCCGAAGAAAGGTGATTCCCAAAATTGGGACTCGATCCGCACACCCATTGCCTGATGGGCGATGAAGCGATGGCATGGCAATGCTGGCAAAGGTTGGCTTGCCAAGGCAAAGCCCTCGGTCCAGCTAACGTGACGGAGCTAGTCGGCTAGTGACGCTGAACTCTCCGGAGTAGGTTGATGAAGAGATGGCGAAGCCCCCGGTCCAGCCGAGATGTCGAAGCCTCGATGTTAGCCGATGAGTCGAAGTAGGTCGGCGTGACGGACACCGGCTTGAAGGAGCAATAGTGTGGCCCTGCCGATGTAGGGCGTGACGTGGTCAATGTCGGCTTGATGAAGTGACCGTGCGGCGATGCCGGTGTGCCCGCTCCATGTAATCTGTGGGGCCACGATGTTGGTGATTATTTATCCTTCGCGATGCTGAACTCTTGTTCGGTTCGCCGAGCTGATGATCTGAAGAAGTCGAGCTCGGCGCAACAAAGTGACGACGTGTCTAGCGCAGGTCGGCAGCCGTGGAGCAATATTGCCGGACTGGTTTGACACCAGCATGATGGTGAAGATCTTATTCAAAAGATTTAAAAGTTGGTGGGATGTGTTAGGGAACAAAACACAATACCCCATACAAAACTTCCTTCAAAAAGAATGTCTGAAATCCCGTTCATAAAAAAGACGAACTCGGGTCGGATTCGTTTTTGCGCAGAAAACAGATCCGAAAAGTGATGCACTAATCGGAAGGTTCCCGAAGTTTGGACAGTCGGATCGAGCTGGCATCTTGAGGGGTGGTAGATATAGGTATTCCGCAGCCGATCAATGGCTGGATCTTCCAAAGGACGTCCGAGCTACAAGCTGGACACCACGCCCTAAACTCGTCCAGATTCTCGTCCAGATTTGACAGCGCTCCGGTATATCGCGGATTGCAAGAGATTCCTCCATTGAAACTCGGCGATCTTTTTCAGGGTTGTTGTAGATTCAATTTCCGTACAATTCCACCGAAGCAATCGTTAAATCGACACTTGAGGAGGCGGTGGCGGCGGATACGAGTTTGCTGTGCAGAAAAACAACACGGTCGCCCAAGGGCAATGTTAACGTTGAGCCCCCGAGCTCCCTGGATGATTCCTCCATAATCTTGATAGAGATTGGAGTTGATGTTGATGAAGGCCCTCATCCGAACATGACGATCGGAGGTAGGGCACAGTCCTCGGTCCAGCCAAGGTGACCAGCCGAGCCGGTGATGAAGAAGCCGCCGTCGCAGTTAACCTGCGGGCGAGCCATTGATCCTTTTGCCGATCACTCAGCGGAACTCTCAATGAAAGCACCAATGTCGGTGTCAAAACCGGCGGATCTCGGGTAGGGGGTCCCGAACTGTGCGTCTAGGATCGATGGTAACTGAAGGCAGGGGACACGATGTTTACCCAGGTTGGGGCCCTCTTGATGGAGGTAATACCCTATGTCCTGCTTGATTGATATTAATGATATGTGTACTACAAGAGTTGATCTACCACGAGATCGCAGAGGCTAAACCCTAGAAGCTAGCCTATGGTATGATTGTTTGTATATGATCTATCGACTAGCCTGGCCTTGGTTTATATAATGCACCAGAGGCCTAGGATAACAAGAGTCCTAGCCGAATACGCCGGTGGGGGGGGGAGTCCTTGTCTTGATCACCAAGTCTTGTGGAATCTTCCATGTATGCGGCAGCTGTCCGAACTGGCCCATGAGTATATGGCCATGGGGGTCCTCGGCTCAATCTAACGGATCAGGAGATGACGTGGTGAGTACCCCCTAGTCCAGGACACCGTCACTCCCGGTGAAGCAGGAGCACGTCGAGATGGCGACCCCTGATGACGAGTCCGCCCTCAAGTGGGCGAAGGAGGATTACGTCCGGGAGATGATATGCCGCCAACGCCGGGTGTACGCGGAGCTCCAGGCCCGGCGCTGCGGTCGTGAGGAAGGCGGTGTCATCGTCCTCGACAGCGACGAGGAGGGCGAGGCCGGGCCGTTCAGCGCACCACCACACCTCGGCGACCCGGGCCAGGGCTGCAGCAGGGACGGTGCCGGCCCAAGCCAGCCGCGCGACGACGGCGGCGACTACACCTGCTTCTACAGGTTCATCGGCATGTAGACGACGGTGACAGTAACGACGATGGTGGCTAGCGGTAGTTTGGCGTAGTTTAGGCGTAGTTTGCATGTGTTCGTGTCTTTTGAACAAATTTCAATGAAGTTTCGCCAAATTCGTGCAAAAAACGCCGAGTTTTTGTATATTTTGTACATAACGTCGCCGAACCCGGGGCGACCTGTGGGCCGACGACTGGGAGCTAGGTCACCTCCAGGGGCCAACTAGCGCCGGCTCACCCCCAGGCGGCTCTTTTTCGACGCCCTCGGGGGGCGAACGGCTGGAGATGCTCTTAGGTGCTTGAAGATTGGACGGAGGATATTAAAAACAGAAAGTTAATTGCAATAATGACTTTCGTTGGGCCCGCCAGCAAAACTGGAAGGAGCCAACCAGTAATTTTCTATCCTCATTCATTAATTTCTAAATTCTCAATAGGATATCCTAATAGCTAATGGAAAGAGCAACGTGTAAATCAGATTATTTTTTAAACATAGTACAAACACATGTGCTCACATACATGCACATATGCCCACCCCTATGAACACACACTCTACCCATATGAGCACATCTAAGATACTGAGCTGACACAACATCTTGAAAATGGTGAAGTAACCATAGGTGACTCATTGTTAACGAGAATGTCCCCTCCCTTTGAATGAACATTGCCAGAGAAAGTCTGAAATCAATCCAGGAAAATGCGAGCACAGTGCCAAGTCTAGACTCAAACCCTGATGGACTGGTTCCACCGCAAGGAAACTAACCATCTGAGCTACACTTGGTTCGCGATCAGAAATTAATGATCATGAAATAAGGGGCTCATCCCACGCATGACTATGGCCTATATACATATATATGGATATATGATTTTCATTAGATGCCCCATGCACCTGGATCTAACATCAATGAAATTATGAAGTAACTCCCCATAACTAAAAATTACAATAAAATCTTTTGGAGACATCTTCTCTGTGGTATCATCTTTGCAAGATGAAACACCGTCAAGATTTTAGTAAATAGATTGCAATTGGAGTAAGCAGTGCTACTGCTACTCTGTTGAGAAATGTAGTAGAAAACAAAAAAGTTCACACCTACGCACAACCAGGACCAATATGAAGATGCAGAACCAGGAACAAAAAAATTACCGTCACCAAGTTGCAGAAGAAGAAGAAGAATGTGCCGGTGTAGATCGTATTTGGAGTCCCACGAACCGTCAATGAACGATCTCACGAACAGCCCATCGAACAAAAAACCAAAAGCACGGTCACACCGAGAGGGCCCTAAGAATATATTTCCATCGTGGGAGGAGCAAATCCCACTCTCGAGCTATCTAGTCCCATGTCAAACTTTTCAACGAGCCTCTAAGTTGTCGTTATGATCACTGTGTTACAGGTGACGTTTGAGCAACCCCAAAGTTCACCATATGGTAGAAGTGATTATGTTACTCTCATGGTCTAAGGAGCAAAATCACACGTTAACACTCCATGCTGTTGTAATTGATTATAGATGATATTAACTCAAACAGACAAGTTTGGGTCGATTCAATATGATCGTTCTTCTAACGTCATAATATCAATACTGTTTTAGGACTATCGTTACACTTAATGACATCTTAAGATCCGGAAAACGTGATCACCAACAACACTTGAGCTAGTCCTAGGCGCAAGACTAGGAATTTTTTATTTAACCGTTTATATGAGTTTTCCATTGAATCACATATTCCAGGATCATATCAGTTATAGCATAGAATATAAACTTTTTAACTATGACTACGGAAATATAATAATACAAATATTATTGCCTCTAGGGTATATTTCCAACAATTTCCCACTTTCACTAGAGTCAATAATATAGTTGCATGTTTTTCTTAAACCAATGGCTATCTGGTGTTGCTCATGCTTTGCTAGTGGTAGAGCCTTCGTCACAGGATCTGATAGTCTTTAAATCCTAATATTAATTGTGTCGGTGATATTTGTTTTTTAGTGTAATATTTATGTTACATCAATGGTAATACTATATCTTTATATAGTCCATTTTATAGTAACACTATATCTCCATATAGTCCATTTACTATATCTCCATATAGTCAATTTTCATTTGGGACTACACCATAGTCTATCAATAAACCTTTTGTGACGCCCGGATAATTAAGCTACAGTAAATCCCTGTTAATGATGCCACGTCACCTCTGTCATTGTAGTTAGTCTCGGGTTAGATCAAAACCAATTCATATTCAAAATTAAATTAATGTCAAACAATTAAAGTTTGCAAAAGTCAAATCTAAAATATTCAAAGTGTAGCAAATAAATCATAGATGATTATGGTGGTGGATCCAAATTAACATGCAATGTTTAAATGCACTAGATAATAGGAACAGTTGCTGAAACAATTATTTAAACGTCTCTTAAATAATCAAATTATTAAAAACTACCTTTTATAACTACAAGAATAATTGTGGCGGTGGTATAATTACTGTTAATAATTTAGGTGCTAACTATATGTTTTACAAAACTAAAACAATTAGGGAAATGAAATAAAAGA